>NC_057805.1:90489384-90576518 GCF_018294505.1 Triticum aestivum
GCCCGCCGACCGCCGCACCTCGCGCGCCGGCGCCCGTCCCCGTCGCCGTCCGCCGCCGCCTCCTCTCCACGCCGCGCCGCCCTCGACGCCGTGCTCCCCCTCGCCGGATCCGGTACCCCTCCAACCCCGGCGACCTCCCCTGAGTCCTCTCGGGCCGCCGCGCGCTTCAACCCCGGCCATCCTCGATTTCCGCGCCAGATCTAGATCGAAGTTGACCCCGTATTTTCCTCTTAAATCCCGAAGTTATTGCAATATATTGCTCTGTTCATCATGGCATAACTCATTGCATACTGCTCCGTTTTTCGTGCATGATATATCGAAATGTTCGCCACGAGTTGCTCTTCATTTTGTGCCATTGTGCCATGCTCGTTGGAGTCCATCTTGATGCCCAAATCTCTGATGCAAGAGTGCTATATGACGTTTACTGCTGTTATTTATCAGAACTTGATGTTTTGTTATTTTTGTTGCATTTGATGTGTGCATCTTATGGGCATGAGCTCTACAGGTGTTTTGATCTATGCCATGCCATCTTTACAGAGGTGTATGCATGTATTTTTGTGATCTATAGGGTGACTAGCACAAGCATGCAAACTAGGCTTCGTGATGTTTCTGTTTTCAGAGACTTAGGATTTTGCCAAGTCTGGTACTGCTGTTATTTTGATGCCATGTATCCATGTGGCTACAGTAAGATCCATGCTTATTTTGAGTATGTTCAGTAAGTATGTTTTGTAGATATGGTTATGCTCTATCAATCCATGGCCCTGTTTGAAATTATGGAGTGGCATAGCATGTCCCAATCTTGCTCTACTTTTGCTATAAAATGTTCCTGGCAGAATGTTAACATGATATTCAATTTTGCCAAGGTTGTTGTAGTTGATCCATACATGCTATGAAGTTTCTCTTGACGTGGTTAGATTCATAAACATGCCATCTTGCTGTAGGTATGCTTTTTTGTCATGAATTGCTTTGTGATGAGTGAATAGAGCTCACAAAGATGCCTTCATAATGCTGTTAATGCCATGCTCTGTTTTCTGCTAAGTCTGAAACTTGCTATGTTTACATGGGTGCCATCATATCTTCTGTGCCTTTTTGGCTCATTGCCAGTAAGGGACTTTTGTTCTATGATTTTAGTAGATTCATGCCATTCCTTGGTTTGATATGTTAAGTTCCTGTAGCATGTTGATTGTTTGCTCTGAACATTGCTACCTGATGCTGTTTCAGCCATATTCAGTATTTTCACTAAGTCTATGAAGCTGATATCTTTTGCACTTTTACCATGCTTGTTTGAACCTGTTATTGTGTGATCTAGCCATAGCTCAGTGTTTATCTTTTGTCAAGCATCCCCTCTATATCACTTACATATGCTTTATTGCTATGTTGGGTTGCTGTAGCATAATTACTTGATGTATTCTAAGTGCTATCATGCTGTTAATCGCAGAATCGTGTCATCCTTGTTTTGCTTGCCATTTGCAAACCGCACCCGTTTCCGGTGATCTTTATATCGATTTTGACCGAATTCATCTCATCTTTCCAGTGGCATACTTGGTTTGCCAAGTTGCTGCGTTGTTCATCCTTTTTCTTCTGGAGCACGCATATGCATCGCGTATCACATCTCGCATATCATGCATGTATTGCATCATGTTGCTTGTGCATTGCACCGTGATTGATTGTGGTTCCATTGCTTGTGTTCTTGCTGTGGGTAGACCTGGGAGATGAGTTCGTGAACGAGGAACCTGTTGAGTACGCTTACGAGGATCAAGCTTTCGACAACTCTGAGAACCTTGCAGGCAAGATGACCATACCCTCGAAATCACTTCTATCTTTTCTTTGCTAGTTGTTCGTTCTATTGCTATGTTGCGCTACCTACCACTTGCCATATCATGCCTCCCATATTTCCATGTCAAACCTCTAACCATCCTTTCCTAGCAAACCGTTGTTTGGCTAAGTTACCGCTTTTGCTCAGCCCTTCTTATAGCGTTGCTATTTGCAGGTGAAGTTGAAGTTGGTTCCATGTAGGAACATGGATATTTTGGAATATCACAATATCTCTTATTTAATTAATGCTTCTATATATTTGGTAAAGGGTGGAAGGCTCGGCCTTATGCCTGGTGTTTTGTTCCACTCTTGCCGCCCTAGTTTCCGTCATACCGGTATTACGTTCCTTGAGTTTGCGTTCCTTACGTGGTTGGGTGATTTATGGGACCCCCTTAACAGTTCGCCTTGAATAAAACTTCTCCAGCAAGGCCCAACCTTGGTTTTACATTTGCCTACCTAAGCCTTTTTCCCTTGGGTTTTCGCGAGCCCGAGGGTCATCTTTATTTTAACCCCAGGGCCAGTGCTCCTCCGAGTGTTGCTCCAAACTAGTGCACCGTGCGGGACCGTCCCTTGGCAACTTGGGTTACGTTGGTGCATGTACGCTTAGCTTATCCGGTGTGCCCTGAGAACGAGATATGTGCAGCTCCTATCGGGATTTGTCGGCACAGCGGGTGGTCTTGCTGGTCTTGTTTTACCATTGTCGAAATGTCTTGTAAACCGGGATTTGGAGACTGATCGGGTCTTCTCTGGAGAAGGTTTATCCTTCGTTGACCGTGAGATCTTATAATGGGCTAAGTTGGGACACCCCTGCAGGGTATTATCTTTCGAAAGCCGTGCCCGTGGTTATGAGGCAGATGGGAATTTGTTAATGTCCGGTTGTAGAGAACTTGACACTTGACTTATTTAAAATACATCAACCGTGTGTGTAACCATGATGGTCTCTTTTCGGCGGAGTCCGGGAAGTGAACACGCTTTGAGTTATGCATGAACGTAAGTAGTTTCAGGATCACTTTTTGATCATTTCTAGCTCCGCGACCGTTGCGTTGCTTCTCTTCTCGCTCTCTTTGCGTATGTTAGCCACCATATATGTTTAGTGCTTGCTGCAGCTCCACCTCATTACACCATCCTTTCCTATAAGCTTAAATAGTCTTGATCTCGCGGGTGTGAGATTGCTGAGTCCTCATGACTCACAGATTCTACCAAAACAGTTGCAGGTGCCGACGATACCAGTGCAGATGACGCAACCGAGCTCAAGTGGGAGTTCGACGAGGAACGTGATTGTTACTATGTTTCTTTTTCGGATGATCAGTAGTGGAGCCCAGTTGGGACGATCGGGGATCTAGCATTTGGGGTTATCTTATTTTCATTTGGATTTGACCGTAGTCGGTCTATCTATGGATTTTGGATGATGTATGAATTAATTTATGTATTGTGTGAAGTTGCGATTGTAAGCCAACTCTCGTTATCCCATTCTTGTTCATTACATGGGATTGTGTGAAGATGACCCTTCTTGCGACAATACCTACAATGCGGTTATGCCTCTAAGTCGTGCCTGGACACGTGGGAGATATAGCCGCATCGTGGGCGTTACAGTCAGCCTCTCCACGTACAGCTCACTTCCGATGCATGTCGTTCGTTGACCACGTTGACCATGCCTCGCCGAGAGCACCACGGCGGTGGACGACGGCGAGGCCTAGGAAGGGAACGACACGGAGCCAGGGAAAACTTGGCAGTTGTTTCCCACGCGCAGGGGAGTGCGAGGGTTTACTGGTTTGTCTGCCGTCGCTGGAGAATAACAGCAGGTGTGGGTGAGTAGAGGGATGGCTAGGCCAGCGATGGGTGAACAATGGGGCGGTGAGGCCTGCACGGCAGCATAGCCAGCTGCGGGAGGAGGGAGCAGGGAGTCCCGCCGACGCTTGTTTGACCGGCTGGAGCAGGAAGAGCAGAGATTGAAGAAGCACGATGGCCGTTGGATGGACATCAGACAGTCACTGCTCTCGTGTGTTGACTAAGTTGACACGACGTTGCGTGTGCGTCAACCTTATTTTCTAGGAAAGCATACACGTCAACCTGTAGTAGGCGCACAAGTCAGCCTCAAATATGTGGAAAATAGCATACAGCCCATCTGCCATTATTTCTAATAATTTACAGCCCATTTGCCAATTCTTAAGAATTTTTTTGGAGCCCATCTTCTTTTTGTTAGCATCACACCCCATATTGTGGCCACGGTTAAAAATTATATGAAATTTTGCATATTTCGGTGCGGTCAACTGTTTTTAATCCCGAAATATCGAGTCACATTCAAACTATTTTGAAAAATAATTTATATAAATATAAAATCCAAATAATTGTCCAGGCATAAAAATCAATGCAATTTAAAATCTTGTAATTAAGAAGATGAAACTAATTCCCGGTTTGATTTTTTTAAATGTACAGCCCATTTCTGGGCAAACCGAATGAACATCTCTCCTCGTCTTGAAAGATTTGCAGCCCAGCTGGGCTGATAAAGCAAGTAGGCCTTGTTTGGGTATTTCTTTAGAAAAATAGAACTGGGCTAGCCATTTTCAGCAAGAAAAAAACACAACTGGGCTCATGATGTGGTAAACATAAATAAAACCCTGGCTAGACGGGCCTCAGCCCCCGCATAGCCCCGTTGTTACCCTGATCTGCCGCTAAAACTAGTATAAATAACAACTATTTGTTCCTAAAAAAACTAAATAACAACTGCGCGACCTGCTGGGTCCCTGGTGTCAGCCGCTCGTTGTGTAATTCTCTCGTTTATTGACTACGTTGACAATGGCGTGAGCCCCAAATGTCCAACCATTAGGAGGAACCATTTTTTGGGGCTTGTAATAACGAAGCACTTGCTTGCGTACTGCCATGACGCTAGTGGGTCCCTACTGTCATACTCTCCACGTACAGTCATATCCTTGTTCCTCTCGGTTGTTGACGGCGTTGACAATGCAAGAGGGCGGCACACCGCACACGGCGAGCGAACCAAGGCCGAGGACGACGACGAGGCCTCAGACGAAACGAAAAGGAGCCGCGGAAGATGCGACGGTCCAGTCGCAGGCAGAGGGGAGTACGAGGGTTGACTGGTTCGGGTGCGGGTGTGTGTTGGGGCTGACGTCGCCGGAGAATAACAGGACATGTGGGGGAATAGAGGGAGGGACTGGCCAACGTTGGAGGGTACGATAGGGCGGCGGAGGCGCAGCAAGCCATGGGAGGGGGGAGCAGGAGGAGCTGACGGGGTGGTTTGGTCTGGGCGGCTGGAGGAAGAAGACCAGAGATAGAAGATACACGACAGAGTTGGATGTCAATCCAACGGCTGGTAGGCAGAAACGTTTGTTGACTAGCTAGTAAGTCGACACCACCTTGGATAGGCTATTTCCTCGTGGGTCCCAAATGTCAGAATCCAAATCTGTCATGGTCATGCAGCCTTTCCTATGAAAATTTATAGCCCATTTGGTGTGCTAGTTCGAAATAAGTTTGTGGGTGCTGGTGGGTGCTAATCACTTGGCTTCTGTAATGCACAGTGAGCTCAAGCAGCCGGCAAGAGTGATGTTATTTCCCTTGGTTGGGATTTGTTACAATATTTCACTCTAAATTAAACGAATGGCAAGCCATTTGCCTTGTTTCAAAGAAAATATGACAGTCACATCCGAGTTGAAAAGGGAAAGAACATCTAACTCCAGTTTACAAATTGTACAAAATCACAAGGGTTAATTGTTCATCAGGTTTAGACAAAACCCAGGTTGAAAAGGACAACAACATCTAACTCCAGCACTGTTTTCGGCAGTCATAGTCAAATGGATTGGTCAGGTCCCTAGAATGAACATCCTAGGTCGTAAAATTTACTGGATTATGACCACAATGTGTTGTAAATAGAAGCCCGGCATGTTCAGAAGCTCTTTTGCCCACCTAAAACTCCTTTTTCTTCTCTTCGACATACCCATCCGTCAAAACCATGCTGCTAATAAACTTTAAGCCTGATGGACAATAGTAACCTCGCATTCAGCAGGAAGAATGTGACAAATCTAGTGTTTGCATGGTTGGCCACATATCGTTCTAGCGTTATTGTCTTCAAACGAATGTCATGAGAAGTGAGAAAATCCCGGTGCTTACGAATCCACCGATTGGTTATAACTTTCTTACCCCGTCCTGTTGCCTAAATAGACATGAAGATTGAAAACAGTTAAGGTCTAAAAAAAGTGTGTGGAAAGAGCAACAGCTGAACGGTTAATTCTAGTACACTATATATAACTTCTCCAGACATGGAAAGCATTGCAGCAAGCCAATAATCTTGTTCAGATCAAAACTATTCATTTGGATATATAAGATCTTGATAGAATCCAGCACCTTGATATGCTATCCATGGAGAAATTCTTCATTGAGCATAGAACATAATATTAGTACAAAATGTGTACTCCGAGATGATATATAACTTATGCACAGAAATTTAAAATGCAGCTTATGGTTACAAGTGTAGATGATAATACAAAGTACCTGAAGAACTGTGGAGCCAAACACCATCTTGAAATGAGCACAAAGATCATGTATTACACCCAAGGTCTCCAGTTTAGGCGCAGAGAGGACGGTTATTTGCGACGGTGAATAACTAGAATCAAGGATCAGCCTTTGAAGTGAAGGAGCATCTTGGATGATGAGCTGCCTTCCATCAAAAGAAATTCCAATTCTTACAAGGTTAGGCGACTTTATTTGGAGATAACCGATTCTGACTGTGAAAACAAGCACCAAGCACTCCAGGGCAGGGCAACTGGAGTGAATGATGCTGTGCAATGAGTCCTCCGATATACGAACCCGCACAAGTGAAAGTTTCTTTAGAAATGGGAGTCGAAGGTTTAGTACCAGATTGTCTGGTAGGTAGGACAGCGCAAAGGTGGCTGTGTGGAGAGAGAGGAGGAAAACCGCGAGATGGACATCGGTGCTGAGGGAACAGGTAGATGGCGTTCGGTATCTGGTAGGTGATTTCCAGGGGAATAGTAGAACTCAAGCAGCTGTAGTTCTGTGAATTCAGGGGATTTCAGCCAGGCGTCCATCGTGCAGGGCATGGTATGCTTCCTCAGGTAGCATGACAGGATGCAAAGGCTTTGAACGGAGCCCTGGTGGGAGGAGATGATGGCTCTGGGGATTTCAAAATCATTGAAGAGATATAGCTGACGACAGTCGAGATTAAGGGGCACGACGCGCCATAGAGGGCGCCACCGAATTGAGAGGACTTGGGTGGGGCAGCAATCCTTGGGGGGGAGAAGCGAGATGATCTCCCCAAGGACGGCGTCTGGGAGATCGTTGATGCGGTCCACCCGAGATTCTACGGGTTCCTAGGATTCGGTGGGGGCAGGGTCGCCGCTTCTCCCCGCGCTGCCGGGTGCAGGATCTACAACATGCGTCACCGCTGGCGGGAGCCTCATCTTCTTGGCGCTGGGGTCAGCCGACTCCATTTTCCTCGAGGGCGTCACGTCGCGCTCATGGATTTGTGCAGAGTAACGAATGAAGAGCCTAGTTTTAGTGTGAGTGAAGAAGAAGGGGAGCTGAGGTTTTTCTGTAGTAGTGAGGAAGAAGGGGAGCTGGGGTTTTCTGTAGGAGTGAGGTGAGGAATTTGGGGGTACGAGTGGAGCGAGCTGACGTGAGGTGGGTGGGAGTGAGGAGGAAGAAGAGCACCCAGGTTTTTTGGGGGGCGGTGTGCTGGGTGTGGGTAGCGCCTCTCATTAAGTAAATATATGGGCTTTTGAATTGATTTTATTATTTACGAGGGTGGATGGGCTGTTTTGCCTTGGGCCTAGAGAAACAATTACTACTAGTACAGTGAAGACACTCTACAGCTACCAGAAAAACAATTACCACTAGTACAGTGGATACACTACCGCTTCTGGTCCTCCTAGGTCATCGAAACGTCTCCCTCTACTGAATGCCATTTTACTTTTGTTCACCGACATGCAGGCCATGCCGCACGCGGGCCCAAATGCTATCCACCAAATTAGAAGGCAGTATGCAGGTGGAGAGTCATCCCGGTCGTAGCGCGGCAGTAACGAGCCGTCGTATCACAAAACCCCACCTCCCCGCAGTCTAAGTTTGACGGACGAAGCAACCATCATTTCACTCTTCGCCGAATCCCCTTCTCCCTCACCGTCTTCAACAAAGCCAACACTTGCATCTGCCACTGTTCTTCTCTCCCAACGAAGGGAAGGTAAGCGGATCCGTGATATTGGAATATTTTCGTTCAGAGAAAAAAATAACTTTTGCAAAGCAGTAACCGATCCTCACTCTCTTTTTTGTTTCATTGTCATTGCGATTGTGTTTTCCTTTCAGTGGTCTCCTAGTATTCGTCAGTTTCATGATGGACCAAGGAGAACCAGTCAAAGATCCGTCGATATTGGAGCAGACGCGGGAGGCTGATCCCCACGAGACAGAGAGCTCCAAGAAGATGGAGGCAGCCTCCGAGCCGACCCCAGATATGCTCACGGCCACTACTGAGATGGTCAACACCCCGTTTGAGGTTACATCCCCCTTGGCACTGCAGGAGCAGTTTTCCCCCTCTGAGGATGTGTCCCCCCCACTGAGCTGCCCAAGGTGATTTTCTTCCTTGCCGATCTCGACTGTGGTTTTTTCATCTAAGTATGTGGTGATGAATAATGCAAAATTTTATTAGCTTCGATGCCATGCTATACATAGTGGTTTAAATAACTTGTGTTTCTTATACTAGAAAGTAATTCAGAATTTGTTTCTGTTTCAATTAGAGCCTTGATGCAGACAAGGATTGTGTGGTTGTACATGTCACTCGCTATGAGGCGGATGGCCTGAATATATGCACGGGGAAAAAAGAGTTCTTAGGCTGTTGGATCCTGGAAGCCATTTGCGCTTATACTAATGTCGAGTTGTATTCCAGCCTCACTGTTGTCAGGCGTGTTGTCCAGGGTGTACTGAAGCACAAGAAGTTCAAAGCTACTCCTTCATTTGTGAGGCATACTGTTCTTGTGAAGCTTACGTAGGAAGATGACGTGGCATGCCTCCACAAACAAGTTTATGAGTGGCAAGGCCACAAGGTTATCTTCATGAAGGTTCGCAGGATTGAGATGCTGCCGGACGTCCTCGATGATGTTCATGGCAAGGTTCGTCTTGTGTCTAGCCCAAATTAGATCGAGGCATGAAATAGTTGCCCCAGCTAGTGTTTAATACTAGTTCGGATTGTGTCTACTTATCTGAACCTTGCCTATTATCAAGCCCTCTGGGGCTAGTACTCTGTTTGAATCCGTCGATGGGAACTGCTGCTACTTTTGTGTGCCCGTGAATCATGTGAGAACCATCGTAATTGTTGCCAAAATAGATGCGTCCTCACTAGTTTTTTCATGAATATGGCATGGTAAGACATAACGGTTTATCATACGAGCAGTGTGTGTTTGATGAAATAGAGTACTCGTTCGAGAAATGTGCTCCGACTTATACATAAGTACTTGTAAACACTGTTGGTGCTACCCCACTTGTAAGAAGTTGTGCAAAACACGGCACATTGGCTTAGCTCGCTTCAACACTAGGCTATCGACCAGCTAACAATCAATAATCTGCTGTCTGACATATAAGCAACTATGTATCTTGTTACAGTGGTTCATGCAGTTAACTGAGGCCACAATGTGAATTCCAAACGTTGACACGCTCCAGCGTTCATGTGGAACACTCACATTAAATTCGGCTTCATAAAAAACTTGAAAAGCATAAGTTAAGCAATTTTATACATCTCAATGATTCATAGAACATAACAAACATATACTAATTCACAGCAAAAGACAAAGTTGTGAGAAGGTTTACAAATCAGGAAAAAACAAGCAAGGCTTCTCTGAGCAAAGGGCCTCCCGGCAGGCTTAAATTTCCTGGAGTTCACTCTGGTTTTTTCTTGTTGCCACCATACAGGGTTAGGTTCTCTCATTCCAGAATAACCAATTATAATTGTGTTCTCAGCTGGAATGCTGAACTGAACCATGTAGTGTACTGACCAACTGAAAGTCTTGTGCATTCCACTAAATTTAAGCGCCGCTATTTGCAGAAATAAGCAGACCACAATGCCTCTTGTCCGCGCACCTGTCCCAAAAACCTCTGTGCAGCCGTGCCAGCTAGTCCTCGGTCCATGGATGAACTGAAAGAAAGTGCATTCCAAACTAGGATGCAGTTGTTTTTGCTCGTCCCTGCACTGCAATGAGGAAGTAAAATGTACGAATCAGCTTCTTTTAGATTGCGTTGGTTATTCTACCTAGTTAGAACCAATGTGGGAATACCTGGAACACTGGTGGTTAGAGGATGGCAGCTAGGAATAGCCATCTCATTTTGTGTAGTTGTACTAAAACTGAGGTGTGTACTTTTGATTGCGAAGATAGAAACGATATGGAGACAGACATCCCTGTTTGTGCAAATACGAAATACAGTTATTTAAAGAGTGACAGATATTTGCAGTGGCGTATGATTAACAGCAGCATCTATTGTGTTATAATTGGCACTAGATTGTAAGTATGAAAGTGCCCTTAAGTAAGTAGCATCACATCACATCAACACTTCCACTAGATTAACATGCAGAACAATAGCATTAGTATTACTGTCATGAGAGTAGCACATGGTCAGTAAATGTGCAATCAAATTTATCCAGTTCCACTGGGATGAAGCAATGTTAGCGGTGTGAGATTTAAGTGTAACTGCAAAAACACAATTCATGGGAAATAAAGCAAGACGGAGCACTTCATAAAATCGTGGTGGCATTGCTTCAATTTGTCGACGGCACTAGACCATTACTTATAGTGAAATATGTGGCATTGCTTAATACTTCATGTGATTTTACATTAATGGTAGCGATATGGGCGTAGGGACAGCAGGGGCATAAAGTGGTGAGGCAGATGTTGTTGCCAAGAGCGACAAACACTCAGGCAGCATGTCTGCATTTGTCCCATTTTTTATCTCCTTGGCGACATTTTCCTATGTGAGCACAGGAAATCTAGACCTGCTCATTCTCATTTGCGTTGTCCCCCAACACCCCTCACTTTCTTTCCTTTTTCAACCAAGAGACAGGTCCACTTCCCCCACCCTTCGCCAACCACCATGCTTTCTTCGCCTTTTCAACCAATAGACCGGTTGGGTAGCCAATATCTACTACTTTCCCCCGTTTCCTCTTAGAACCAAGTCCTAGATTCATGCTACAACTTTCCCAGTTTCTTCCCTGTTTGAACCAACTCTTAGATTCGACTGTATGAACTAGCCTTACCTCTAATAATAGTAAAAGTCTAGGTGGCTTTGGAACAGCCAACAGAAGTAGAAAAAGATCCACACGCAGCCACGTGGGGAGCTGGGGCAGTAGACCAAGGGAGGTTTCGAAGGAACATATACCTGAGGGTCGTCTACATGTGGCAAAGACGGCGTCGGGAGGCCGCATCTTGGCCACAATACCGCAGGGAGGAAGAAGGGGTCGGAGGCCCTCCCGAGCCGGCGCGGCCGCCGATCGGGACGCGCGGGCAGCCGTTGGTCTCCTGCCTCGCCGCTGATGACAGCGTGAACGATGCACCTACACCCCTGCCCCGGTCGAGGTGGTCCGGCCGGATTTGTGACCAGCCGTGAGCAGAGAGAGAGAGTGTGGCCACCTATGTCTTGCTTAGATCTGGAGAGCATGAGAGAGTGAAAGAGAGGAACCCTAGTAAAGCAAGCGCTAAGGCTCCTGCTTATATATATAGTGGAGTGATTTTGTTGTACTAGCTTCAAAAAAATGCGCTCCTACGTGTACCCGCGAGTGGGCGTGAGAGAACTAGTGCGTGTGTGCACCGCTTCTTTTCGTGACAGTACAATATACTATGCCCAAAGAACGTTAGCCACAAGAGTAATAGTATAAGTGTGTGACGTGTGAGCTAAAATAAAAGGTGCGTGACATCTTTTGTTTTTTAGAAGTTCTAAGGGTAGGGTGTGAAGAGCACATATGTGTGTGACGTCTACCTGCAGATAGACGGTGGGTGCGAGAGGACTCGGGAGAGTCGTGACTCGTGAGGGTGCGTGTGTGCCTGAGAGAGAGGGGGCACGTATCAATGCAATGCATGTGTCCGTAAATCATTATCCGACAAACGTTCCCCACAAGCCGTTTCCTGACGAACGCCGTAAGAACCGTTAGATCGGCATCCGACAGTGTCAGTTTTGCCATGTCATTTAACAGAGCAGCCGCTCCTCCTACACACAAATCTTCCACGTGAGTGTTAGCAAGTGCTGTATGCTCCAAAATGCAGTCCATATAACTTTGTTGAAAATTCGAACCTCGCAAACTTTTACCGAGTTTTCGTGTACCAAAATGCACATATAGAATACCCACTATATATCATTTCATTCATCTTCGAGAGGTAACTATAAAGATGGAGAAGAAGTCCACAAAGAAAGACCGCCGCATCACTTGCAGCAATTTCAACCATCCTTTGGTGTGGAGGAATATCATAGGAACTCTATATGATATAATTTTTATAGGATTTTTTCCTTTAGAGCCAATTGGTTCATAGGGATAGATTCATATACTCCACATTTCATAGGAAATAAACATGATATCATTTTTATAGCTTTGGTGCCACTTGGTTCATATGAATGGATTCCTATACTCCCATAATTTCAAAAGAAAATAAACATTAGCGTATATTCAATAGAAAAGTTCCTATGATGTGAACCAAATGACATCTCTTTTCTAATCCCTCCTCATAGGAATTGAGATACATGTCATCTCTAGATTCAATAGAGAAGTTCCTATGATGTGAACCAAATGACATCTCTTTTCCAATCCCTACTCATGGGAATTGAGATACATGTCATCTCTTTCCCTACAACTTCCATGTATACATCTTCTATACCTAAATAGCTAGTACAACCCACTAGTAGCTTTTTTCCTAGAAATGCAACTATGGCACAAGAACACATCATGCATGCAAGTCATAAATTACATTGTTTTTTCTACTCCATGCATGCAAGCACCACATCATCAATTCGTGCATGTTACTCATAAGTTATTTCTTGCATTAAATTTTGCATTGACAATGTATGTGCTGGTCACGTGCACACATATGTAGTTCACATTCACATTTTTGTTAGAAATATCATTCTTTTAACTACAATTCATTTTTTCTCTCTGTACTCCCTCCGTCTAGGTGTGTAAGTCATCTTCCGAAAACCAAATAATCCCAAAACACTTTGGCACGGTACATTAACTCCCTCCTCGTTTCTTGTTTCGTGACATATCAACCAATAAGAGATGTGGGCCGTGCATGCTTTCCCAAAACACAAGCACTTCTCCTTTGTTCTAGAATCTTCCGTATCATAATTGCCCAAGCTTTTTTTTCTAAATGAATTGCCATTATTTTTTTACTTTATGCTTTACAATGCACAATCCCATGAATCTTAACCTTTTTATAAAACTAATTTATTTTGAATGAGATTAACTATAAGAACTAAACGAACATATACATCATGCATATATAACTCAAAGCTTTACATGCTATAGTGTGTATTTATTCATAGTTTGGTTTCCAAATCTCATGCGTTCAATGCATGTACCTTACTAGTTTTGAGTAGAGTAGCAAATTTCACGCGGCCGCGGGTATATCAAAATGCAGGGCCCATGCATCATTGCCTTTCGGTCGAACCTACGTCCACAATTTTTTTACGTATATCTCCACTCGTCCCCGAACCCAAAATGCTTCCTCGTTCCCGTAAAACCAAGCGGCCCACACATATTAAGGCGTCGACTCAAACTCAATCGCTCGCCCGTTTATTATGACGTGGCCCCACACGTCGTAGTACTCCTACAAACCCTACCACCGCACGCATCATCGGTTTTCTTCAAGAGGACGACGGAGAAGCGGATTTGTAGTGGAGGCGCTTTCAAAAAAAAAGATTTGTAGTGGAGGCCCCTACCCTAGGGTGCCCTAGGTAGCTGCCGCACGCATCATTGGTTTTCTCTTTTCTTTATGCTCTTGCGCCCTAGAGTGAAATGATGGTTGTTTCGTCCGTCCAGCTTAATGCGGGAAAGGTGGGGCTTTGTGATTTGACCCCTCATCGCTCATTTACTACTACTGCGGCGCTACGACCGGGGTGCCTCCAAGTCCAACCGCTGCTCCGAACTGTAATTTGGTGCATCACACATGGAACAAGACGGTGGATGAGCCACATGTCGGCCAAAGGGGTCCTTTTAAGTGTGTCACTATTTCGTGTGCGGACTGACCCAGCTTGAGTTGCTACGCCAACACGACAGGAGCAGCCTACCACTTGGTTTTGCTCCTCGGTGAATCCCGACTATATTGATCTAAAAAGATATGTACTGTACTACCCTCTCCGTCTCGGTTTATAGGGCGCGCACGTAGTTCTCGGTCATCCATTTGACTAACTAAATATGAGTTACTATGTCACAAAAAGTATATCATTCGATTCTTAAGCGGATGTAGTTTCTAAACATATATTGTTCATCACATATATAGCCAGTTAAACTCTCAACCTAGAACGACGTGCATGCCCTGTAAACCGATACGGAGGAAGTAGTAAAAATGAGGTGATTTTACCGAGCGATGAGCGGGGGAGCATGGCTTGTCATGCGGTCCCACGTGTCATGATGTACCAAGGCGATGCACGTGTCCCACTTGAGGCAGAACAATGGCAGAAGCAATACTACGTGGTTTTCTTGAAGGAGATGATGGTGAAGCGAAGTGTGAAATAATGGTTGCTTTGTCCATCTGGGAAGGTGCGGCATTGTGATTTGACGTCTCATTGCTCATTACTACTACTGGGGTGGTACGACTCGGGTGCGTCCCCTGCTGTTGTGCACTATTAGTTGGTGCATGACACGTCGACCCGGTTGCTATATGTCCCACATGTTGGCGAGAGGAAGTACATAATTCATGAAAGCGAGCATCGACGGAGGAGTACAAGGCTCGGCTTGGTTTTTGCTGCTTCGCGCGATCCATCGATACAAACCCGGACTAAAAAAAGGCGAGGGCGGGTCTTTTCCCGCGTGGCAGGCAGGGGAGTTTGGCATAGTCTGTTCGAGGCAACGAGGCAGGAAGGGAAACAAGCAAATAAAGGTTGAGCGACTTAGTTTTGGGAAAATCCGATTTTACGGAGTACGTACCCACTATGGAGGTAGTATACTACTTACTACTCCCTCCTTTCCGGTTTATAGGGCTCGTCTAAAAAAATTCGTTTTTCTGTTCTATAAGTCTCAATTCTACTAGTAGTAGTAGTACCATCACATGTTGGATTTCGAGGTGCGTTAAGTCACCCGATGCAAGCATTGTCAAGAGAAAACTCACCAATGCGTGTAGAAGTTCATGGAAATTTAGTGGTCATGCATGCATTCGTTCTAATTAATGCCTCGGTAAACAAAACTTGAGAAAAACGAGCGTACATTACTTGTGCAAACTACGAAATTAATTCCACCACTCACCGTCTACCTTGGTTGGAGAGATTTTGAAATTGAGCCATAAACTGGAAAGGAGGGAGTAGTAACATAGCCTAGGGTAGCTTGCTGCACCACGGACTCCAAGGAAATTGCTGTAGTAGTACTACTCCTATATACTACTCCAAGGAAATTGAGCCATAAACTGGAAAGGAGGGAGTACTACTAAAGGACATATATTCCAAAAATATGATAATCTCTCTAACCAAGGTAGGGACGAGGAGTAAACGGAGGGAGTAGTAAAATTTTCTCCTCGTCCTGCGAGCCACCGCACGTGTGGGCGAGGGAGCGGGCGTAAGGTGTAGTACTACTACCTCTGTCCTGGTTTATAGGTCACCTTTGTAGTTCGTGCCAAATTTTTACCACATATTTAGCTAACAAAATGTTAATGCATGTCAACAAAAATTATATCGTTGGATTCGTATTTCAACATAGTTTTCAATGATATAATTTTTGGTAACATGCACGAACGTTTTGTTAGTACAATCTATAGTCAAAATTTGACACAATATACAATGGGTACCAATAAACCAATAGACAATGAGTAGTGCTAGCAAGCTTCACCTCGTCCTGCAAGCCACCGCGCCCGTGGGCGGGGGAGACGGCGTAGTAAGCAAGCTTCTCCTCGTTCTGCGAGTTGACAGCACACATCAAAAGTAATATGTACAGAGCATCTCGAGTGTATAGAACCTTGCCTCTAGGTAGGCCCCACATGGTTTGCCTCTTTTTTAACATAACGCGTTAAGTCGCAATTTGTTTGTTCACCCGTGGTAGACGATCCTCCATCAAGTGGACAACCAGTACACATGTCAAATTACCACGTGGGCTGCCTTTTCGTACAGAAATGAGCTCCACTGTGTACCTGCGTGGGTGTGGTTGAGAAAGAGATGGGAGTACGTGCGCCGTGCGTGCACCTCTTCTCTTCGTGCACGTCCCCCACCTACGTGGGTGTGTGTGAGAGAGATACAAACCTAGACATAATGCGCCGTCCATCCCCATGCCTCCGGCCAGTCCGACCACCAGTCACCACCACGCCCCACTCCTCCTCACCTTATCTCTCATCTTTCTCGAGACTAGCAATGTGCCCGTGCGTTGCAACGGATCCAAAGTAGAATAGTACTTGTTCACAAACTTGAAAGAAAACACTCTTGTTTTGATATACATATATACCACTAAAAATATATTACGTTTCACTCAAAATATATTTTTTAGGTTGTTTTGACGAGGCGAGGGAGGGATGTGGTTGCTTTCAAGATAATAAGGGGTTTTCTTCAAATTGGAGCAGAGAAGTGGGCTATTGTTGCAAAAATGCCACAACTTACCTCGCAGCCATTAGATGTAGATCTAATGGTCAGAAATGATGGATGGCAGACACACCATCATCACCAACTGAGACTTTTATAGGAGTAGAGATATCATTTTTTCGATGAAATTCTCGAGATACCATTTTTCCGATAAAATTCTCAAGATATCATTAATTTTTACACATGGGATTACTCCTGCATGGGTCAATCACAATAGGTGTTTTGTAAAAAATGCATCTTGATGTTCCCTGCAATGCACGGGCATCTTGCTAGTCCATGAAAACAACACATGGCAAAATTTCACGGTGAACGAGGGATTTGAATCTGCTGGGAGGGGTTGTTTGGATTTTTCCCGGGGTAGCCAAAATATTGGCGACCCTTTTGTCCACCGGTGCCTTTGCCGCCGATGAACGAGGTATGTCTCGGGTGCTCATGCATCCTCCAGCGCACACGTTGGAGACGAGCTCGCATGAGCTGTGCTTTTTTTGTCCCACCACGCTCCCCGAGCCGGCCGCAGACCGACCGGTGACCCGCATATTATGCCATCCAACCGTAGCCGCACACATTTTGGCAGCAACTCAACCAACCGGACGAAATTCATGCAAACACGGCGATATTTCTCATAAACAATGACGGAATTCATATAAAATACCGGATTTTCATACAAACATGACGGATTTCATTACATTCAAATCAACTAAGCGGTGCTAATTCTGCACAACGCGGGTATATAATACCTGGCCTAAATGGTCGCCCGCCGATCCATTTGTGTTCCTCATGTCCGGCAGAATGATCATCGGACTGCCGGGAGCCGCGAAGGTATATGCTTCAGCGCGAAGGACGGCTCGCTTCCCCACTGCCCAACTGATATGGTTGGCTGATGCCCAAGATGATGGTGGAAGGGGGCTTCTCCACTTCCGTGGAGCCCATGTGGGGTCGACGAAGGTCCTCGCAACAAAAGGATCCGGCAAGACACCTGCTGTGTACGCCGGCGTCGCCTCCACGGTGGCCTTCATGGGACCCAAGCGGCGGCGGCCTCCCGTGTTCTACTTCTCCTCGATGATGGCAGCGGACGCGGAGGCGCTGGCCACCGACTCGTCGCTCTCCGTGCACCCGGCTTCTGTCTCTGCTTGCATGGTGCGGCCGCCGGCATGGGAGTCTCGGCCACAGAAACGGGAGACACGGTCGCAGACACGGGAGGCACGGTACGAGGCGGCGGCGTGGACGGCAGCGATGATGCCCGTGCGCCACTCCTCGTCGAGCTGGCCTGGAGCGGCGAGTTGCTGAACCGCGCGCCGGCTTGAGGTGGCAACTAGCTCCGTCGGGCGAGGGGAAGGAGGTAGATCAGCGAGCTGCATAGCTCGTATCCGGCGGGCTCGGCGGGCCACCCAGCCGGCTTGGATGCGGGATAACTACTCTTCGTGAGCCATTGTAAGAGTGGACAAAATGGTGAAGGAGGAGATAGGGGAGCGGCGGAGGGGTGCGATTCTTTGCCGGCGTTTGGCCTCATTTAAATAGGAGAATAAATAGACGGCGGACGGGAGGAGCTCGGCCGGCATTGCGTTTAATGCCGGCCCAGTCATGAACGGACGTGTGTCCAGAGTGGGTTTCTCGGCTTCCACATGGGTATCATGGAGGCGTTTGAATGCGGCAAGGAGGTGTGTTCAGCCGGGCGTGGATCAAGTGGCGCCCTCGACTCTGACTTACGACACCACGCCGTTCTTCCACTCATGTGTCGGCTCTTTGGGTACATGGCCTACATGTCAGTGACCCAACGCACGCAGCGCACGGCAGAGGAACTTTTGGTGGGCCAGGGCGGTCAGAAGCGGGCATTTCATAAACCGATGATTGTTCATTGAGTGTGACGTCATCTATTTCATCTAGATAAGCCTACTATATAATGTAAGAGAATTTTAAAATTTTCATATATACGTTGATAGCCCGTTCGATACGTTGTCATTTATAAAGACCGCTGCAAACATCAATGTTCAGCTTATCACAGACAAGATTGATTAAACCTTGCAAAAAAAAGATAAGATTGATTAATACCCGTAACAATCCATGTCCTTAACAAAGGGTGCATGCACGTATAGGTTGAGCGTGTGTCTTGCATCGTGTGCGGTGTCGCCGATGTGCATGCAGGAGTGCGATTGTTGCGTGCGTGCATGTGTACATTTCAGTGTTGCATGCATGTGTGCGTACGTGCGTGTGTTCGTGAGTGCATGTGTACGTGTCAGTGTTGCACGCCTGCATGCGTGCGTGTGTTCGTCATGTGTACGTGTTAGTGTTGCACGCCTGCATGCGTGCGTGTGTTCGTGCGAGTGTTGCGTGCGTGCATGTGTACGTGCAGGGTGAGGCTGCACCTCAGTTGACCGACTTTTTCATCTCTGGTCAGTAGATTTTCCAGCTGTTGGATACGAAATCAAGGGCCTACAGTTTATCTTCAACCTCCACCCACTGAGCTGCCAGCCACCGCAGGCCAAACCGCCGGCCGCCGCCGCCCACGGCCGGCCCGCGCGGCCACGCCGCCCCACGCGCCCCGAAACCACTCCCCACCGCCGGTCCGCCGCCACCCCGGCCATCCCTCTAGGCCCCCCAGCGCCGAGCTTTTTCTCCGGCGATCCCCACACCACCGCCAAATCACTGTGCCCCCCACCGCCGATGACTGCCAACCAGAGGTCTCACGACATCGAATCCCCACCACCACTAATTTATTACCATTTCTGTCTTTCATATACGCGCTGACGGGTGGGCCCTATGGTAATGTGCGCTGCTGAATGTGGACCGTTTGACTGGTCAATTGATCGTGTCATAACAAATTACGGAGCTGTATGGTGAGCCAGTGACCGTATGATCACCCTAAAATGTATTTTATTAACACACTACAGACTCAAACTACCATTTCTTTCTTTCATATACACTGACAGGTGGGCCCCACGGTTACGCGAACATTAGTTGCGCCACATGGAAGGTTTGACTGGTCAACTGATTGTGTCATCAACAAAATACAGAGTTGTACGGGTGAGCCAGTGATCGTATAATCATGACATGTATTTTTTTAACACGGTACAGACGCAAGCGCTCATATATACGCGCAAGCACTCACCGCTATAAGCGCACACACGCAGACCCTACCCCTATGAGAACCTTCGAGAGAGTGAGCCAGCATATGATCTTGAGATTTTACGAAGTCACCATAGGTGCCTCGTAGTCGAGTGGAACGTCTCCTCCCACTAAACGCATATCGCCAGAATAATACTGAAATTAACCCAGGATAAATGCGAGCACCGGGACTTTAACCCTGGTGGGCTCGAGAAACCACTGTCCTCCTAACCGTCCAACCACAGGTTGCTTAGCACCACAAAATGTATGTGCTGACCGTGATGAGCTTATTCTGAAGTCCAGTGACCATATCGTGCTTTCGCTTCAAATACAATGACCGTAAGTGTCGTCAACAAAATACGGAGCACGCATCAAATACAATGTCTGTCAGTGTCATCAACAAAATATGGAGGTGTATCGTGAGCTAGATACTGTATGATCACCACGAGAATATATACGATGACCGTAATGAGCATATTCTGAAGTCCACCGACCGTATAGTGCTTTCGCTTGAAATACAGTGACCGTTACGTGTGAATGTGTCATGGGCATGCATACTTTTAGAGGGCCGAGAGATATTTTGTGTGCGTACGTGAAAGTGGTGTAGAAAGAGGGGGTGTCCGGTGGAGACAAGGAGAGATATGCCCTTCGTTTCTCTTTCCCATGACTAATATTTTAGGAGAAAATATAAACATTCACAATGCAGAACAAATATTTTTGGATGCACCATGCAATAAACTTTCATGTATTAGTGGCCAATTGCGTGTGTGGTGTGGTGGGTACATCATTTCTAGTTGGGGTGGGCACATCGTTTCTAGTTGTGGTCGGTCAACATGAGGACTGATGGGTCGGTTCCATCCTGCGCCACATAGGTTGGACCGAGACGCGTGATACGAAGACCCATGTGGAGGACTCGGCGTACAACACGAAGCTACCAGAGTCGTGGAGGACTCTATCCCCACTGGTGATAAGCCGACTATATATGATTTGTAACCCTAGGCCCCGAGTATGTTATAGAAGCCTGGGGGCTAGTTCGTCGATAGTATACACACACGCACAATGCCTGGTATTCACGTGTACTTTGTACACACCCCTATCACTAATATACAGGACCAGGAGTAGGATTTTTCCTCAACTGCAAGGGTCCGAACTTGGGTAAAACCTTGCCTCATATTACCATCCAGCCTAACAGTCAGGGATATCCTACCGAATGACCTGATGGAATCATATCTGCCAACTACTAAGAGAGAGGTGTTTCTGGGGCGGGGGGGATGTGTGCGAGAGAGGCCTAAAGATAATGTGCGTACGGGAGACACGTAGGCACATATATGTGCACATAGAGGGCTAGTACAGACCGTGCGTGTGTATATATGCATGTGAGAAAAATAGTGTTTTCCAAATGAGATTAGTGAAAAGAGTGGTACATAGTAGTCAGAAAGAGAGAGAGAGATAAAGAGAGGGTGTGTGTGTGCGACACCCCGACACCCCGGGAGAGATTATGAGCATGTGTGAAAGAGAAATGCCGATGTATATAAAGTGTGTGCACTTATGCGTAAGATAGAGAGATATATAGCACGTTTGTGAGAACGGGCCGAGGCATAGTGCATCGACGTGTAAAAGGTGGTTCTACGCATTAAATTAAAATATAAATGGCATTATTATTTTTGGATGAGATCATGAATTTTGCAATTTGCGTATGAACGAAAATTGGTGTATCAAACACCCATACTCTATTGAATTCTAACATGTGCATGTGTTTATTTCATATTATCGATCCATAGAGTGAGAGCGGTTTGAAATACATGCAATGCATTGCTTTTGCAATTCATATATAAACAATAATTAGTGCACTCCATGTTGTTAGTGTGAAGCACTTTATACATTTGTCACTTATATGGATACATCCCAAATTGCTAGCTACGAAATAGAATACATGTTGAATTCAACATAAAGGGGGTTTCGAAGATTCGAATTCATAGGAAGTGCATTCATCTATTTGAACCCGAGAGAATGGCATTTGTAAATCAGATCTAAAAGGGGGCATCAATCTTTGTTGTGCGTTTGAACATGCTATATATTCATACGCATGTCTAACTATTTTTTTGCAACCAAGGAGATTATATCTGGAACCATGCATGAACTGAGGGTAAGTTGCATATTTTTTAATATATACTCATGTACAATGTATATTCAAATGTACCCCATCCATTCGAAAATAATCGTAGTTTTAGGACTTTCAAGAGTAAAGATTTGTGAAGTTTGACAAATCCTGAAAGTTCAATTCAAGAGAACCGAAAACGTTAATGCTTCTGCTCCCAAATATTGAACGAAGCGCCAAATAAGCCTCTGGTCACCCGAAACCACACGAGACTAATGTTTGGTGGTAGGAAATTACTGTCCTGATTCTGGCACATGTAGCATATCGGCCCGATGTCCAAAGGTCTAAACCGGGGTAGGTTTGTAACTTCACCAACATGCCA
The DNA here is from genome assembly GCF_018294505.1 of Triticum aestivum. Classification (NCBI taxonomy): domain Eukaryota; kingdom Viridiplantae; phylum Streptophyta; class Magnoliopsida; order Poales; family Poaceae; genus Triticum; species Triticum aestivum. The sequence continues at coordinate 90,511,551 of NC_057805.1, forward strand.
GTCTCAACCGCATCCTAGAAGCATTCATACGCCATGGGCGCCTAAACACCCATGTGCTCGGCCGAAATCTTTCCCACCCACCATTTGGGACACCTGAGATTACTGTCCTACCCCAACCCGCAATATGTCCGAAATTTTAGATGGGGGCAAAGTTTGTAACTTTCCCCAAATTTCAAACAAGCGCGTCCCAAACCGAAACATTGTTCACCCTTAGTTCCTCCCTCCCTCCGTTTCCCCATTCATACTCCGTGGGCGCCAAAACGCCCTCTCCAACAGCCGCGAAACCCCAGCCTCCTCCGTCCTCCACCCCATCGTGCCCAATCCACCGCCGCCCTCTACAATCACGCCGGAGCCTGTACCCCGACGTCGTCGTCCAACGCAACCGCAACCGCAACACCCTCAAGGACTTAGCAGCTGAAGCCGAGGCAGAGCTGCCTCCACGACGCCGATGCCGACGTGCGCCATACCAGAACCACTTCGACCATACTGTCCTGCGCCTCACCGCTGTCGCTCCACTATCGCAACCGTCCACCGCACCGGAGTTGTTCCCGCTACGTCGTCGTTCGTCGCCTCGGATCTGGTTCCCCGCCGCCGACAGACGGCCACCGCACCACACTCAACAACTTGTCCATGGGTTCGTCCAAGGCTCCATCGTCCTCCACAACTTCTCGTTTCCAGCGAACCACAAGAAGATCGTTGGAAAAACAGAAGGAGGACACAACACTGCCAGCAGAAAGAGGTACTCCTCTTCCCTTATTCGTGCAAATCTTACATCGCTGCTCACACCGTATTCATCCCACGAAAGAAACTAGTTGAGCGCTTCGTACTGCATCTTCTTCGTGATACTAAATGCACAAGGTTTCCTCCAATTTACTATTTCACCTTTGCTAGAGGTCAGTAGCCCGTCTGGATTTCAATTCAGGGCCAGTTGAATCGCAATTAAAAGAAGCAGCACCCGCTTAGGCGCGCGGAGCACCTGGTCCGCATGTTCACCGGGGAAGCGGCACATCGGTGTCTATCATAGGGGTGTGGGGTGCAGGAGCTGCTTGTGCCCGATCTGGAGGTCAGCGGGACTTGAAGGGATGGCCAGGGCGGTGCCAAGCGTGGCGGTGTGGTGAGGTCGAGGGGAGGACGGAGGCAGGGGACTCGGCCGGTGGTCGCTGGCGTTTCGAGGAAGATTGTAACACTGACTGGCTGGAGGTAGATGAAGGCGATCTGCCCGGTCTTTATACATCAGACGGTGCAGAAAAAATGGACTGACCTATTTGTTTTTAGTCGACAGTTATTTCCATAGGACCACACCTTGTGGTGTGCTGGAGGAGCATCTACATTTCCCAACCATCCATGTGCTCATATTTCAAAATTCTAGAATCTAGTAATTTCGTGTGCCATGCATGTTGTAGAGCTATCATATGTCTCCCGTCATTTATTTCTCACCGACCTACTATCTGCTACCTTTACACTGTACTACTTGTGCACACACTTCACCCATACTCACACTATTGTTTTTTATGCATGGGTATTTCAGACTCTAACGCAGTGTTGATGAATACAAAAAAGAAAAGACAGAAGTCGCTCCAATGTAATTAGAAGATAAGCACTAAGCGTCTCAGCGCTCTAAAGGATGCAATGCCAGCAGACGGAGATAGTAAACGTAGCTCTGCAGTTGATGATCTCAATTGCCACACACAACCATCCCAGGTGCTTGCTTTAACTCCACGCTGTCAAATGTGGTTGCATGTTGCATATGGTGTCTAGCTTGTATTGCTTTCAATTTGGTTAAATTGCATCAGCTTACTTTACACAATATACCTTTGATAATGACATGCTTTCTTGTTTTTGTTACATACTACATATGTCTATTAACCATGTAAGTACATCAAACTAATGCTCTTTTGTATCCCTCATCAATCACTTATGACGAGACAGTCACCCGAGTGGGTTACTATGAGACACGCTACTCGTTTAAAAAGTGCAGTGTCATCCTCCCCACATGATTCTCAAGAAATAGCAAGGCTAAATGAAGATAGTCAATATAGCTCTCTAGTTGATGACCGCAATTCCCCCACACCACCATCGCAGGTGCCTGCTCTTACTTGGCAGTGTGATATGTGGTTGCATGTTGCATATGGTGTCTACCTTGTAATGCTTCTAATTAGGGTAAATTGCATCTGCTTAGTTAACACATTATACCTGTGAATATGATATGCGTTCCTGTTTTTGGTACATATTACATCTTTGTATTAACCATGTTCTTAATCAAACTACTTTTCTTGTGTATCCCTCATCAATCACTTCTGACGAGACACCTTCAAGTTGATAATGTAATATTGGTTGCATCTTGCATATCATTTCAAACATGTATTGCCTCTAATTTTTTGAAGTGCCACTTATAATGAGACACATCTAACTTGGTAGAGTGATTTTGGTTGGATCTTTCATATGGTTTCTAGATTTCATTGCTTCCAATTTTTTGAAATGCCTTCTGCTTAGCGTTTTTCATACATATTCCATCCTCCTACAATGTGGTTGCCATACATCAAAGTTGTGTTCGTCAGTATCATGCATCAACAAATTTGGAAGTGCGAATTTCATTCCTTTTTCTTGTGTGTTTACTTGACAAGGCAAAATCTAAAAGGACAAAGGCACGGAATGATGGTGGTCCTTTGGAGCAACCGAAATAGATGATCTCTGCAGATTCTCCTGCTACTCCTACTGTAGTGCAAGTTCCAAATCTCATCTCCCCTACTCCACAACCACGGGTGCTTGCTCTAACATGGCAGTGTGATATCTGGTTGCATGTTGCATATGGTTCCTAGCTTGCATTGCTCCTAATTTGTTAAATTGCATCTCCTTAGCTTACACATTATACATGTGAATATGACACGCCTTCCTGTTTTTTGGTACATACTACATCTGCCTATCACACCATGTTCTTACATCAAACTACTGTTCTTGTGTATCCTGCATCTATTGCTTATGATGAGACAGTCACGCCCGTGGGTTAGTATGAGACGCGCTACTCTTGTAAAGAGTGCAGTTTCATCCTCTCCACATGATTCTCAAGAAACAACAACCCTAATTGAAGATATTGAACGTAGCTCTGTACTTGAAGACCGCACTTCCCCTACACCACCATCACAGGTGCTTGCTCTAACTTCACAGTGTGATATGTGGTTGCATGTTGCATACGGTGTCTAGCTTGTAATGCTTCTAATTAGGGTAAATTGCATCTGCTTAGTTTACACATTATACCTGTGAATATGACATGCCTTCCTATTTTTGGTACACACTACATCTATGTGTTAACCATGTTCTTACATGAAACTACCTCTCTTCCGTTTCTTGCATCAATCACTTACGATGAGACACCTTTATTCGTTGCATATTGCATATTATTTCTAGCCTGTTGCGATGTATTGCTTCTAATTTGGTCAAATACATTTGTTAGGCCACCCTTTTAATTTGGCAGAGTGATATTGGTTTCATCTTTCATATGGTTTCTAGATTGCATTGCTTCTAACTAGTTCAAACACCTTGTGCTTAGTTTACACTTTATACATCATACATGTCAATATGTCATGCCGTCCTGTTTTTCATACATATTCCATCCTCCTATCATGCGGCTGTCTTACATGAAAGTAGTGCTCGTCAGTATCATGCATCAGTGAGTTCTGAAGAGGAAATTTTATTCCTTTTTCTTGTGGGTTTGACTCGACAAGGCAAAATCAAAAAAGAGGAAGGAAAATAGTAAGAAAGGCGATGATGGTGGTCCTCTATAGAAACGTAAACGGAGCATCTGTACGGATTCTCCTTGTACTGCTAGTGCATTACAAGTTCCAAGTCTCCACTCCCCTACTCCACCATCCAAGGTGCTTGCTCTAACTTGGCAGTGTGATATCTGGTTGCATGTTGCATATGGTGTCTAGCTTGTATTGCTCCTAATTAGTGTAAACTGCATCTGCTTAGCTTACACATGATACGTGTGAATATGACACGCTTTCCTGTTTTTGGTACATACTATATCTGTCTATCACACCATGTTCTTACATGAAACAACTCTTCTTGTGTATCTTGCGTCAGTCACATATGATGGGACACCTTTAAGTTGGCAGTGTGATATTGGTCTGCGTCTTGAATATGATTTCTAGCATGTAGTGCTTCCAGTTTGATGAACACCACCTATGACGAGACCGTTTTAACTTGGCAGAGTGATATTGAATGCACCTTCCATTTGGTGTCTAGCTTGCAGTGCTTCTAATTTGTTGAGGTGCCTTCTGCTTAGTTACCACATCATAGGTGTGAATATGTCAAGCCGTCCAGTTTTCATACATATTCCATCCTCGTATCATGACTTTGCCTTTCATCAGAGTAGTGTTCGTCAGTATCATGCATGAATGAGTTCTGAAGAGCGAATTTTATTCCTTTTTCTTGTCGGTTTGACCTCACAATGCAAAATCAATAAAGCGGAAGGAAATTGGTAAGGCATTGGATGATGATGGTCCTTCCGAGCAACTGAAACGGAGGGTCTCTAAAGATTATACTCCGCTATCCTCCCAACAAGATTCGCAAGACAATGCAAGGCTAGACAGTCAACGCAGCTGTGTAGATGATGAGCACATCTCCCCTAATCCACCATCACAGGTGCTTGCTCTAACTCGGCACTATTATATGTGGTTGCATGTTGCATATGCTGTCTAGCTTGTATTGCTTCTAACTTTGTTGAATTGCATCTGCTTACTTTACACATAATGCCTGTGAATATGACACGTATTCCTGTTTCTAGAACATACTATATCTGATCACACCATGTTCTTACATCAGACTATTGTTCTTGCATATCCCGCATCAGTCACTTATGATAAGGCACCTTTAAGTCACCACTGTGATATTGGTTGTGTCTTGTATATGATTTATAGCATGTACTACTTCTAATTTGTTGAAACGCCAGACCGTTTGAACTTGGCAGAGTGATATTGGTCGCACCTTTCATATGGTGTCTAGCTTGCAGTGCTTCTAATTTGTTGAAATGCCTTCTGCTTAGTTACCACATCATAGGTGTGAATATGTCACGTCGTCCCGTTTTTCATACATATTCCATCCTTGTATCATGTGTTTGCCTTTCATCCGAGTAGTGTTCTTCAGTACCATGCATGAATGAGTTCTGAAGAGTGAATTTTATTCCTTTTTCTTATCGGTTTGACTTCACAATGCAAAATCAATACAGCTGAAGAAAATTAGTCCGGCAGTGGATGATGGTGGTCCTTCGGAGCAACTCGAACAGAGGGTCTCTACAGATTCTACTCCGCCATCCTACCAACAAGATTCACAAGACAACACACGGTTGGATAGTCAACGTAGCTGTGTAGATGATGAGCACATCTCCCCTACTCTACCATCACGGGTGCTTGCTCTAACTTGGCACTATTATATGTGGTTGCATGTTGTGTATGATGTCTAGCTTGTATTGCTTCTAACTTTGTTGAATTGCATCTGCTTACTTGACACATAATGCCTGTGAATATGACACATGTTCCTGTTTCTAGAACATACGTGTAGATGATGAGCACATCTCCCCTACTCCACCATCACATGTGCTTGCTCTAACTTGGAACTGTTATATGTGGTTGCACGTTCCATCTGATGTCTAGTTTGCATTGCTTCTGATTTTGTTGAATTGCATCTGCGTAGCTTACAACTTATACCTGCAACGATCACTTACCCATAAGACACATTTAACTTGGGAGTGTGATGTAGGTTGCATCTTGTATTGTCTTCTAGCTTGTACTACTTCTAATTTCTTGAAATGGCACTTACGACGAGACACTTTTTACCTGATAGAGTGATATTGGTTGCATGTTCATATGGTGCCTAGCTTTCATTTCTTCTAATTTTGTTGAAATGCCTTCTGCTTACTATTTTTCATACATATTCCCTCCTCCTATGATACGTATGAATATGCAATGATGTCTTCTTTTGGTATATATTCCATCCTCCTATCCTGCGCTTGCCTTACATCAAAGTAGTGTTCGTCTGTATCATGCATCAACCAGTTATGCAGAGCTCTTCATCTTCTTTTGGTTTTGACTTCATAAGGCAATATCAAAAAATAGGAAGGAAAAGAGTAAGTTAGGGGATGTTGGTGGTCCTCCGGACCAACGCAAACAGAGACTCTCTAGATTTGCCACTGCTACTGCTAATGAAGTTGAACTCCCAAGTCTACGTGATGAGTTCATCTCCCGTACTCCACCATCGCAGGTGCTTGCTCTAAGTTGACAGTGTGATAATTGGTTTCATGTTGCATATGTTGTCTAGCCTGTATTTCTTCTATTTTGATTAAATTGCACCTGCTGAGTTCATACGTTATACATGTGCATATGACATGCCTTTCTGTGTCTAGAATACACTGCACCTATCAATCATACCATGTTCTTACATCAAAGTACTGCTGTTGTGTATCCCGCATAAGACACTCATGATTGGGCGCTTTTAACATGGCAGTTTGATAGTGGTTGCATCTTGCATTGATTTCTACGTTCTACTGCTTCTAATTTTTCAAAATGCCACTTATGACAAGACACTTTTAACTAGGCAGAGTGATATTGGTTGCATCTTTCATATGGTGTCTAGCTTGCATTACTTCTATTTTCTTGAAAATCCTTCTACTTAGTTTACACATCTTAGTTGTCAATATGTCATGCCGTTCTGTTTTTCTTACATATTCCATCCTCATACGGTTTTCTTACATCAAAGTATTGCTTGTCTGTATCACGCATCAATGAGTTCTGAAGAGCGATTTTATTCTTTTGTGTTGTGGGTATGCCTTGACATGGCAAAGTCAAAAAAGAGCAAGGAAAAGAATATAGTAGGGAATGGTGTTACTCGTTGGGTGAAACGGAAAAGGATCTGCCCTCGAGATTTTGCTGGTACTTATAGTGCAGTAGAAGGTCCAAGTCCACCGGCTAAATCTACAAACATAGTATCACCTGCTCCACCAGCTGCAGCATCCGCTTCAACTGTACCAGCATCTCAACGAGTTACTCGTTCGTTTGCTCCGGAACTGGCCAGTTCCCAAGCTGCATTCACACCTAACACTACTTCCGAAGCACTGCTGACACAACAGGACTTGGCAAGATTAGATGAACCTCCTCAGAATCAACACCAAGACGGTACCTGACCGTGTCAAGTTGCAGTTGCATGCTCCTTTATATGTACTCTCACAGTTTGATGTGCACTAACACTTTCCATATTCGTTGTTGAACTAGCACCACGGCGCAAGCGGAAACAAATATCAGGGATAATGCTTGACAGATTAACAAAATCTAAAGGAGGAAGAATGGAGATCCATTTTGAGGCAGCTTTAAAAAGGCCACGTGATGCTACAGAGTCGGCCAAGTTAGTATCAGAGGCAACCATTGCCGTTAGGTGTCATGCACGTATCCTCCCAACGTGGATCCATTACAGGAATGAGAAAGACAATACCCAGTTTAACACCTTCCTTGACCATTTATCCATAAGTAATGTTATTCATCGCAATTTGTAATATTGTCTTGCTCTGTGCCATACTTTCTAGCACCCTCCTAGTAAGACTCACATTCTTTTTTCAACAGATGAGGTTCAAGTTGGATCCGAAAGATGATGCAACTAAACAAGCATGCACTCATGTTTTCCAGTCTGCTCTACGACAGTATTGGTACCACCTTAGAAAATCTCACTTTGAAGGCAAGGCTAGTAATGATTTTGCCCAAACATCTCCAGCGGATGAAGGCGACGTGGTCGACAACGGCGAGGGCGGCGCCGGTGACGGTGACGGGGACGCCAATGACGGCGACAGCGACGCCAGTGACACGTCTGAAGGCGACCCGGGGGACGCCGTGAGCGAGATGTCCGATTGAACCCGTGCATCCCTGTTGTTTATCCTACATGCGAAAACTCGGGCATGGCCCTGGAGGTTGTAAGAGCATTTTGGGAGGGGAAGCCCCTCAAGTAAACAGATTATTGTCTCTATTCCTTAGGCCAGGCTGAATATATGTCTTCCTGAACCCGTGAATCCTACGGCGAGTTCGCTGTTGTAATTTACCTTAGCCAGAACAGGTCCCAATCTGGCTCGTGAGGTCGAGAGTTTCTGAGGAGCCTGCCTATTCGTCTGAGGGGGCCTCGCGAGAAGCAAGCGCCAGTGATGGTAGGGAATGCGTGCAGCGCTCGCGTGCTATGCCCAGCCCCTGCTCGCGAGGGGCTCGTGAGGAGGAGGCAGCAGGCGCAAACTCTGAATTAAGGCAGGAACCAGATTGCAAGAAATCGCACGAACGAGAAAAGGCACCCCCCGCGCACATCAATGAAAATTCAACTTCAACTTAAATCCAAAACCAGAAAGCAGGGCTACAGAAAAGAGGTTAAAAGCAAATGGCCGCGTCCGGCGCCTAGTCTAGTCTTATTGTCTTCTCACCAGAGCGGAGCTAACTGCTGCCACTTGGACGTGGGAGGGAGCCCCCGAGGCCCAAGGGTGGCACTCCTGAGACTCCGGGGCGTGTACAACCCCACTCATTATTACGTGAGAGTGTCACGAGCGGAGACCTTCACAGGCGCGAGCCTTACTTCATATCACCAGACGAGAGCCCCGCCTTGCGCCACCCTCGACCACCATTGGGGGCGTCCGGAAACCAGGACGTCGCCAAGGGGCAAAGGGGACGCCAGCGGCGCCCTCGGCGACCATCGGTCCTCTGCTGGGGGAAGGCTCTCCAGCGCCTCCCCGGCAGAGGGCCTACCTCCGGGGGACGCCCTGCTCCGTGTGGTGCGGGGAGGGGCCTTGCTCCCAGCCCCTCTCCTGCAGCCCTCAGTGCGCTCCTCCTGGAGGAAGGGAGGCTGTCGAGCTGGGGCCGCCATCCGCTGCTATGACCTGATCCTCCTGCGACCCATGGTTAGCGTAAGCTTGCTCCTGAGAGACTGGTGGTACCCTGTAGCTGTTGTCGCCGGCGCGGTTGGTGAGGCTCCCGGGAGGCTCCTAGAAGGTCTCAGCCTCTAGCGCCTCCCCCTCCCAGCCCGGCTTGAGGAACGAGCTGGGGTCGTCTTCCAACGCGTACTCCTGGTCCACCATGCGGGGCACGTAGGCCTCCGGGGCCGTCGCCTCGAAGACCTCGCCATAGTGCCCCATGCTCCATGTCGCCCGGCCCAGCGCACCGTCCAGAGGATGGTAGGGTGGCACCTCACCGGGACCGTAGGTGGCAACGCTCATACCCGCGCTCATTGGAGGTGAGGTGGGGTGGGTGCGATTGGGCGTCCAGTGCCGTTGGTCACGCCGGTGTTGATGAAGCCCAGGGGTGCGCTCGGGGGCGCGCGGGCGTGGCGAGGCCCACCATGCGATCCGGCCGCGGCCTGAGGTGTAAGCAGGAAGCAGAAGGGTGGTGCTCCCGAGGCCGCGGCGTCTAGGAGCTCGGCGACGCACTCCAGCAATGCATCCCGGCCGCTCTCCATTAGCCGGCATCGTAGCAGCTCCTGAGCTGTAACACCCCAAAAAATTTATTGGGTTTTATTAATTTTCTTTTTATGGGAAGGAGGTTATTTAAATGTTTTTTAAAAAAAATCTCCTTCTCAAAACCTTTAAGGCAAGTATTTTATGTTTCTTTCTCAACTTTTACTTTGGTCTTGAGGGCCTTTCATTTTGTGTTGACTCAACACAACTACTTTCTTTGGGAAAGTTTTTGAAATTCTTTCTTTTAAAAATAACCCTATGACTTATGGATTGATCCTTCCCCTTTCAAAAAAAATATCTCTTGCCATGACCTAGGTTGTAATCTCCCTCCCAAGAGCCATCCTTCCACTTTGTGTCAAGTCAAGCTTCAAATCCAGCAAGTTGAACTCCCCCTTGAATTTATTTCCACTTATTTTTAAACCAAAAATCTTTTCTGTCTTCTATTTTGGCCCTTAGAGATTTACAAAGGAACCACTAGAATTCCTTTGAGTTTTGATTCCAAACAAGTTTCCCTGGCTAGTCCTTAGAACCCTCAACCAAGATCCATGAAGATCCACTGGTCCACAGTTCAAAATTTTCAAAATTTGCTTGCTGCAAGTTCGGACCAGATTTGTCATTTTTGGTGAAATTCATTATTTTTCTTCTCCAAAAATTCTGAGAAAAATCATGAGGCCTCCAGATACATCAAGAGACCTCTCCACCAAAGATCAGCTCCAGAAAAATTTCCCACATGCCAGAATCATTTCATCGAACAGGTGGCATGCACTGTTTCTGTGCAGGTTCAGTGTTCCGTGTTCAGTTTCAGTCACCGGTGACATTTTCTTCAGAACCGCGGCGTCCATCTCGCCAGTACTCGCACTGGCCTCTTGCTCCCTGCTCCTTCTTCTTGTCTACCGCGCCGCATGGTCACCTGGACGGGCGCGAGCGTCGGCGGTGAGCTGGCAGGAGGAACACCGCCCCCGTGAGCGGCGGCAGCAGCACTCGCTGCGGCTGCCAGAGAGGCGCAGCGAGGGACGGCGCCGTCCAGCACCGCCCACACCACCAGGAGCCTCCGCGTGGCCGTCCTCTTCTCTGGACGCACTGCAAAACCGTCGCCGTGGCCTGAGTGGCGCAGAGCACGCCCACTGTCGCTGACGAGCCCGTGAGGCTGTTCCGTCGAGGGCTGGAGTATCGCCTAAGTCCGACCGAGATTAACTGAGAAACAGAGTCAGTGAACCAACCCGCTGCTACCCAGCCCCCTAAACCTCTCGTCCGACCACTGCCTCGCCGTAATCCTCACCGGAGAAATCATGTCCACGGCAACCGCCTCGGATCGGCTATAAAAGGAGGCCCCGAGCTTGATCTCGACCAAGCACCATCACTCCACCTCCCCAGAACCACGCCAAGCCACTGGGGAGACCTCGGGGAGGCCTTCTTCCCCGACCCCGGCCGCCCCGACCCGCTTTGGGATCCGGCAAGATTTGCTCAAGTGCGTGCACCCCCACCTTCCAAACCATGCCAGGAGCCTCCTAGTGCAACCACTTCTCTAACCCGCGCCCTAATTTGAAGGTTGTAGCTCCCGTCGGAGAGTATCATCCTCGCCCGAACCACCGTCCACCGGAGTTGAGGCCACCGTCGACGTGGTGCTCGCCGACGACCAAGTTCACCACCCACCGACGCGGAAGGACACCTTGAACCCATAGGTACCCTCCGGTCCGCCTGCCTCGCCGTGGATCAACGCCGGCGACCACCGCGAGCCTCGGCGCCGGCGAGCTCTGTTTCAAAGTTTGAACCTGACGGGTGGGACCCCCTCGTCAGCCTCTTCCCTTCTATTTTGAAACGTTTTCTGAAAATGCCTTCGGGCAAAGTACGCTTTCCTTCTGGGCTGGCGTATTTCCAACCGAAACGTTTTCTGCTTTTTCAAACTAGCCCCTGGGTCTTTTCTATTTCATCATAGATTAGTCCTTGGACTGAAACCTATATATCTTTTAAACAAAAGATGCTTTTTAGTTGATTCTTTTTCTGTCAGTTTTCTATTTTTGTCTAGTTTTTTATAATATTTATTTGAAAAATATTTGGAATAAATTTTATGCACACTTGGTATTTACATTAGTACGCGTTCTCTTTATACCGTAGATACCGGAGGAGGTGACGGAGCTGCGAACTTCGCCGAGCTTGACTCCGACTACTCTGAACCAGGAAAGCACGTTTGAACCTTTGATATGATAAGTGTTTTGCATGTTTGCTTGAATAGTTAGTTCATGGCACGTTTATAAGAGCGTAAGTGAGTGTTATATTGCAAGCAGGGCAACTACCAGTATGTTTCGAAACTTGGTGTGATCTTTTGATGGGTGATAACACAATCATGTGGTGACATGAAAGGTGTTAAGATGGTATTGTTGAAGCATGCCAGTCTTATGTCAATATTTAAGCTCCCGTGTTAATGTGGATCAAGCCACGTTACCGTCCGTTTCCTTTTGTGCTACCACATGTTTTCTGCAAAGAATACGGTTTAGTAAGCTACAAACCTCTTTCCTCGTCCACACCAAAGAGAGGGGCCGAGATGAGGGTTCCATGGCCCTGGATTAAAGCCAGTCATCCGGTCAGGGGGCATGGGTGTTTCCGGTTGGGACCGAGAGGGGGGCACCCCCTTAGAGCGCGTGATATAAATTTGATCCCATGCTACGCGAGGTTGTAGCCTCCCCGTCTTAAGGTTTTTCTTGAACGTTGCCTAGGGTGATTCCTGGCAGCGGAATGTGGAATGCGTGTGTACTGGTTAGATGTGTTTCTCCTAAAATACCGTAAACGGAACTAGTCCCTTGTGACTTCTGAAATCCGTTGGCTGTGGTTAAAAGTACAAACTCTGCAGAGTCAAAACCTTCTGAGTAATCGTGCCCATGGTCAAGGATCTTGGTCAACCCATACATATCAGTATTAGTCTCAATGTCCGTCTCAGCGTCAGTCTCTGTGTCAGTCTCAGTGAAAATCCCCGGTGAATAAACATGAGTGGTAATCCAGGTTGAATGTTATTCCTGTGGATGGACTAACCAGTTTATTATTACGTACATGAGTATTCCCTTGAGATGATTTAAATTCATGAGCTACTTTAACCCAAATAATGAAATATGAGCCCTTTATGTGATGCCGCTCAGACGTCCGACTGTGGCACTATTGTTACTTACGTTTGATATAAGCCCTTTATGTGATGTCGCTCAGACATCCGACTGTGGCACTATTGTTACTTACGTTTGATATAAGCCCTTTATGTGATGTCGCTCAGACGTCCGACTGTGGCACTATTGTTATTTACTTTTGATATAAGCCCTTTATGTGATGTCACCCCGACGTCCGACTTTGGCACTATTGTTATTTACTTTTGATATAAGCCCTTTATGTGATGTCACCCCGACGTCCGACTGTGGCACTATTGTTATTTACTTTTGATATAAGCCCTTTATGTGGTGTCGCCCTGACGCCCGACTGCGGCATTGTTAATTTATTTCTACCCTTCGAGGCGTCGCTTCAGACACCCGATCGGTCTTCAGTTATTTCATTGGGATTTCGGGAGGACTACCGCCTGACTTCCTTTTTATTTATCATGCAGTGCAATTTTATTATCTGAGTGCGCATTACTAATCTGCTCATGTGCTTCATGTTTGCATTTGTTATATCTTATGTCCAAACTGTCTTGCGTGTACATTCATAGTGCTCACCTGGCTTGTTGATTTGGCCAGATGTTGACGAAGGCGATCTTATGGATGAAGAGTTCGATAGCGAGTCCGACGCCTAGAGGAGTCCCAGTCAGTCCCGTGCGATCCTGGAATTGGTCACTTGTATTATATATGCTTCCGCTACTCAGAATAAAAGTCATCGTGCCTCACTCCGGCGCTCGATGAGTTGTAAGATTTAGGAGTAATGTCACCCACTTCACTATGACATATCCACCACCACTTTTATTACGAGTCAGTAGTTTTGCCACCATACCCCTTGTGTCATATCCGCCTTTATGTATAATATCGGCGTGCTTGTAATAAATTGTTGAGCAGCCTCAGCTCAACCCTGTATAATATATAGTACTTCTGGATTTCTGTATCAAGGATTTGTCTACCAGTAAGAAGGATTCTTCTATACTGGTCCGATAAAAGGGTCGGTTTCTCAATAAATGTTTTATTGGAAAAACGGTCCTGGCAAACTTGGTATCAGAACCAGGCTGACTGTAGTAAGCCACTAGGTGCGATCGCTAATCGGTTATTAGCGTTTTTAGTGCTTTTCAACTTTTTGCAAGTGTAGCGATTTTCTGTTGGTCATCATAAATTTATGACTTGACTATTCGGAATTTTTGTCTACTTTTGTAGATGGCTGGCGATGACTACGAGTCACAGGTGTTCGCCAATGTGCCTGAGGGGTTTATCAAGCTTCTCGTCTCCATCACCAAGCTCGCGATCGGGCCATCGACTCGTCCAGAGTTCACACTCTACCAGCACAAGATCAGCGACAACGTATCTATGCACCAGGCCGCGGTGCAATTCAAGGGAGGACGTTCTGCGTCTCGCCACTTCCGTTTTGTGGGAAGGGCCATGCCTACGGAGAGGCATGCCATGCAGATGGCTGCCCGTGAGGCGATAGCTCGTCTTCGGGATGTTCTTTCTACGATGAAGACTCGTCGCTACCGCTACCTCCCATGCCATGTGCCATATACTTGTCACTATGCATTCGCTTGCCCTAGGGGAGAGAGAGATGAGGCTATTGAGATGCTTGTTGAATATCTCAAAGCTCTTGAGGCAGCTTTTGACAACCTCGTGGACGACCTTGTGGCTGCCCGTATGGACTCAGTTCAGGGCTGTTCCGCCAACAGGAGGGAGCTTCTCCACATGGCACCACCACTGAATTTTGTCTCATCCTCAGCATCCTATGCACCTGCCATTTTAGCCACCGCTCGCCGCCTGCCTACCACTGAGGAGTTTGACCAAGTCATTGCTCCTACTCCAATAAGAGCTGCACCACCTGCCGCACCCGCACCAACTCCTCAACTCAGTACTTCGCGCCTGGAGCCTATTAGTGAGGAGGAGGTTGAGTCTCCTGCACCACTGGGTCTTACCCTCGGCAGGCCAAAGGAAATTTTCACCATCTCCGACTGAGTGCGACTAGCAGCCGTGCGATGTGCCAGCTTGTATGATATGTTTATATGTATATAGGTTTGGTGAGAAGTAGTTTGTGTGCGCATCATGTAGGAACTCGGATAAGTGCACTAGCCTAAATAACATGTCAGGAATGTGTACGCACATCCTGAGTGATGTATTGTATAATTACGACTCGCGTGTAAGATATGTACTGAGCAGTCCTTCTCCATGCGCAATCAAGTATTTTTCTTGAAAAATCTGGGAGTCTTTTAAATTCCGCCTTTACAAAATTATTCTTTTTGCCACTCGATTTTTCTCATGAGTTTTTGCAAAAATACCCCAGAGTGGAAAATGCCTCGTCCCTGGACTCGTTCCATGCCTAGTCCGCCGGAACAAAATTATGATACCCAGACAAGCAACAACTTCACACAGGGGCAGTCAAGTCAGCAAGGCAATGAAGCAGCATTTTCTCAAGTATGCCGCCTTTATGAGCAAAGCCAGCAGCAGCACCAAGAAATGATGAATCATGTTATCAATATGGGAAATCACCGTGAACCATACCAGCCGCATTCCAAATTGTATGAACTACAAAAGACATGTCCCCCAACTTCACTCACACTGATAGGCCGCTTGAGGCCGATGATTGGCTTCGAGACATTGAAAGGAAATTAATTATTGCACAATGTTCGGACCGTGAGAAGGTACTCTATGCACCTCACTACCTCACTGGAGCAGCTGCATCATGGTGGGAAAATTTTCTACACATGCACCCCAATGAAAATAACATCACCTGGGAAGAATTTAAAGAAGGTTTTCATGGGGCGCACATTCCCAGAAGCATTATGAAGATCAAGAAAAGGGAGTTTGATGACCTCAAGCAGAGAAGCATGACAGTGACTGAGTACAATAGTCAGTTTACTCAATTATCTCGTTATGCCAACGAAGAGCATATGACTGAAAATAAAAAGATGGAGAAATTTTTGGACGGTCTGGCACCAGCACTTAAATGCCAGCTGGTCGAACACACCTTTCCAGATTTCAAAACACTTGTGGACAAGGCTATTACATTGGAAAATGAACGCCGCAGCATGGAGGATATTCGCAAAGGCAAAAGGGACAATACTACTCATGCTCGCAACAACCGGAACAAGACTGATTTTCAGAAAAATGGAGCGAACAAATCCACGACCAATGTCCCAAGCCCAACCAAATATTTTCATGCAAGGGACAAGGATTTTACGTATCGCCCAGGTGTTACTTGCTATGCTTGTGGAGAGGAAGGACACTATGCCAAACAGTGCCCAAAACCAAGGAACTCGGCCCCCAAGCCGAACCACGGTGGAAATAATTCAGCTCCCAAACGTAACAACTTCAACCCCAATAACAATCACAAGAAGGGTCACCTGAACCATGTGACCAAGGAGGAAGCACAGAATGCCCCAGATATCGTACTCGGTACGTTCGCTGTCAACACAATACCTGCCACGGTTTTGTTTGATTCTGGAGCTTCTCACTCGTTCATTTCGAAGAGTTTTGTTTTGCAACATGATTTTTCGATACTTCCTTTGGAAAAATCCATGATCATCAAGTCCCCCGGGAATAAGCAAATCACTCAGAGTTACTGCCAAGGTGTGATTATTGAGTTTGAAAGACTAAAGTTTCAGGCGAATCTCATCGTGTTGGAAAATAAAGGACTGGATGTTATCCTAGGAATGGACTGGTTAACCACCAACAAGGGATTTATCGACTGCTTCAATCGGACTGTAATTCTCACTCATCATCACGGTAAGACAATAAAAGTTGTAGCTCAAGAAAGACCAAGGTCACGACAACCAAAGTTGAACAAGGTGGACATTTCGGAGTTAAGAAAAGTTCCAGTGGTGTGTGAGTTCCCTGACGTATTTCCCGAAGAACTACCAGGCATGCCACCAGACCGGGAAATAGAGTTCAGCATTGAACTAGCACCTGGAACCACCCCCATTTACAAGAAACCTTATAGAATGGCACCCTCCGAGTTGGTAGAATTAAAGAAGCAAATAAAAGAATTACTGGACAAAGGATTTATACGAGCCAGCTCCTCACCTTGGGGTTCACCAGTATTATTTGCAAAGAAAAAGGATGGGACACTAAGATTATGTATTGACTATCGAGCACTCAACATGGTCACCATCAAAAAACAAATATCCGATGCCACGGATAAATGATTTATTTGACCAGATCGCACAAACCAAGGTTTTCTCAAAAATTGATTTAAGATCGGGGTATCATCAATTAAAGGTACGAACAGAAGATATCCCTAAGACAGCATTCACCTCCAGATACGGATTATATGAGTTCACAGTAATGCCGTTTGGACTGACAAACGCCCCCGCATATTTTGTCCACCTCATGAACAAAGTGTTTATGAAATTTATGGACAAATTTGTTGTGGTGTTCATTGATGATATTCTGGTATACTCTAAGACACCGGAAGAACATACTGAACATCTCCGAATTGTACTGGGAGAATTAAGGAAACATAAATTATACGCCAAATTCAGCAAATGTGAATTTTGGTTAAGACAGGTTGGTTTCCTAGGCCATATATTGACCCAAGAAGGTGTTGCCGTGGATCCGGAAAAAGTCAAGGGCGTACTTGGCTGGAAACCACCAGCCAACATAACAGATGTACGAAGTTTCCTAGGAATGGCTGGATATTACCGAAGGTTTATTGAGGGATTCTCCACCATAGCAAAACCAATGACACAGTTACTCAAGAAGGACAAGAAATTTGTATGGACTGAAGCGTGCGAGAAAAGTTTCCAAGAACTCAAAAGGAAATTAACAACAGCACCAGTATTGGTTGTGCCAGACATACACAAAAGTTTTGAAGTGTATTGTGACGCATCCCGGAAAGGCCTCGGGTGCGTATTGATGCAGGACGGCAAAGTTGTTGCATATGCTTCCAGGCAACTACGAAAGCATGAAGAAAATTATCCTACTCATGACTTGGAGTTGGCAGCAGTCATCCATGCACTCAAAGAATGGAGGCACTTTTTGCTAGGGAATCGTTGTGAAATATATACGGATCATAAAAGCCTTAAATATATTTTCACGCAACCAGAACTCAATTTACGGCAACGACGCTGGTTGGAATTAGTCAAGGATTATGATGTCGGCATTCACTACCATCCAGGAAAAGCAAATGTAGTGGCAGATGCTCTTAGTCGGAACCCCAGCTTGGGCAACGACAATCTACAGAAGTTAAGGCCTGAATTTCAGCAGGAGTTCACCAAACTCAACTTGGTAATGGTCACTGAGGGCAACGTGTCAAGTTTGGAATTACAGCCCACCCTGATGGAACAGATTAAGAAGGCTCAGCATGGACATCCCAGCATCGAAGGTATAAAGAGAAAAGTGAGTCTTGGCAAAGCTTCAGAATTCGTCGTAGACGATGAGGGAGTATTATGGTACGGGGACAGACTCTGTGTACCAAACATTGAGGACCTCAAACAGCAAATTCTAACCGAAGGCCACACCGCTCCATATTCAATCCACCCTGGAGGAACCAAAATGTATAAGGACATTCAGGAAAAGTTCTGGTGGCACGGTATGAAGAGGGACATAGCCACCTTCGTCGCATGTTGTGATTCGTGTCAGCGCATTAAAGCTGAGCACCAAAAACCAACAGGGCTGCTACAGCCAAACAGGATACCTGAGTGGAAATGGGACGAAATTGGAATGGATTTTATTGTCGGACTACCTCGGTCATGACACGGAAATGATGCCATATGGGTCATCACAGATAGATTAACCAAGGTAGCACATTTCATTCCCGTAAAGGCAACCTACTCCACTTAGAAGCTTGCCAAACTTATCCGACCGGGGCACTCAATTCGTCTCTAGATTTTGGGATCATTTACAACAAGCCCTGGGAACTCAACTAGCATTCAGTACAGCATACCACCCCCAGACTGATGGACAAACTGAACGCGTGAACCAAATTCTAGAGGACATGCTGAGAGCATGTATTCTCACCTATGGAACCAGTTGGGAGGAAAGCTTGCCATATGCTGAGTTTGCGTACAACAACAGTTACCAAGCCAGCCTACAGATGGCACCTTTTGAAGCATTGTACGGGCGGAGATGTCGTACTCCATTAAATTGGTCAGAAACAGGAGACAGTCGTGTCTTCGGCCCAGACATGCTCAAGGAAGATGAGGAGAAAGTTAGACAAATCAGGGACCGACTCAAGACAGCTCAAAGCCGACAAAAGAGCTATTACGATCGAAAACATCGTGAAGTCAGCTTTGAACCCAGTGAATATGTGTACCTACGAGTGTCTCCTATGAGGGGCCTGCAACGGTTCAAAGTTAAAGGAAAGCTAGCCCCAAGATTTATTGGACCCTTCTGTGTAGTTGCACGAAGAGGCACAGTAGCCTACCAGCTAGATCTACCCAAAGGGCTGTCGGATGTCCACGACGTGTTCCACGTCTCACTGTTAAGGAAATGTGTAAGCAACCCGGAAAAACATGTATCTCATGAGAGCATTGACGTGAAACCAGACCTCACCTATAGGGAACGTCCAATAAAAATATTAGAAGAGTCCGAAAGGAGGACCCGTCAGAAAACAATTAAGTTTTTCAGGGTTCAGTGGAGCAATCACACCAAGGATGAAGCAACATGGGAAAGAGAGGATTTCCTTCAGGCAGAGTACCCACACCTATTTGAGGATTAGCTGAAATCTCGGGGACGAGATTTTTCCTAAGGGGGTAGGTGTTGTAACACCCCAAAAAATTTATTGGGTTTTATTAATTTTCTTTTTATGGGAAGGAGGTTATTTAAATTTAAAAAAAAACTTCTCCTTCTCAAAACCTTTAAGGCAAGTATTTTATGTTTCTTTCTCAACTTTTACTTTGGTCTTGAGGGCCTTTCATTTTGTGTTGACTCAACACAACTACTTTCTTTGCGAAAGTTTTTGAAATCCTTTCTTTTAAAAATAACCCTATGACTTATGGATTGATCCTTCCCCTTTCAAAAAAAATATCTCTTGCCATGACCTAGGTTGTAATCTCCCTCCCAAGAGCCATCCTTCCACTTTGTGTCAAGTCAAGCTTCAAATCCAGCAAGTTGAACTCCCCCTTGAATTTATTTCCACTTATTTTTAAACCAAAAATCTTTTCTGTCTTCTATTTTGACCCTTAGAGATTTACAAAGGAATCACTAGAATTCCTTTGAGTTTTGATTCCAAACAAGTTTCCCTGGCTAGTCCTTAAAACCCTCAACCAAGATCCATGAAGATCCACTGGTCCACAGTTCAAAATTTTCAAAATTTGCTTGCTGCAAGTTTGGACCAGATTTGTCATTTTTGGTGAAATTCATTATTTTTCTTCTCCAAAAATTCTGAGAAAAATCATGAGGCCTCCAGATACGTCAAGAGACCTCTCCACCAAAGATCAGCTCCAGAAAAATTTCCCACATGCCAGAATCATTTCATCGAACAGGTGGCATGCACTGTTTCTGTGCAGGTTCAGTGTTCCGTGTTCAGTTTCAGTCACCGGTGTCGTTTTCTTCAGAACCGCGGCATCCATCTCGCCAGTACTCGCGCTGGCCTCTTGCTCCCTGCTCCTTCTTCTTGTCCACCGCGCCGCACGGTCACCTGGACGGGCGCGAGCGTCGGCGGTGAGCTGGTAGGAGGAACACCGCCCCCGTGAGCGGCGGCAGCAGCACTCGCTGCGGCTGCCAGAGAGGCGCAGCGAGGGACGGCGCCGTCCAGCACCCCCCACACCACCAGGAGCCTCCGCGTGGCCATCCTCTTCTCTGGACGCACTGCAGAACCGTCGCCGTGGCCTGAGTGGCGCAGAGCACACCCACTGTCGCCGACGAGCCCGTGAGGCTGTTCCGTCGAGGGCTGGAGTATCGCCTAAGTCCGACCGAGATTAACTGAGAAACGGAGTCAGTGAACCAACCCGCTGCTGCCCAGCCCCCTAAACCTCTCGTTCGACCACTGCCTCGCCGTAATCCTCACCGGAGAAATCATGTTCACGGCAACCGCCTCGGATCGGCTATAAAAGGAGGCCCCGAGCTCGATCTCGACCAAGCACCATCACTCCACCTCCCCAGAACCACGCCCAGCCACTGGGGATACCTCGGGGAGGCCTTCTTCCCCGACCCTGGCCGCCCCGACCCGCTTTGGGATCCGGCAAGATTTGCTCAAGTGCGTGCACCCCCACCTCCCAAACCATGCCAGGAGCCTCCTAGTGCAACCACTTCTCTAACCCGCGCCCTAATTTGAAGGTTGTAGCTCCCGTCGGAGAGTATCATCCTCGCCCGAACCACCGTCCGCCGGAGTTGAGGCCACCGTCGACGTGGTGCTCGCCGACGACCAAGTCCACCACCCACTGACGCGGAAGGACACCTTGAACCCGTAGGTACCCTCCGGTCCGCCTGCCTCGCCGTGGATCAACGCCGGCGACCACCGCGAGCCTCGGCGCCGGCGAGCTCTATTTCAAAGTTTGAACCTGACGGGTGGGACCCCCTCGTCAGCCTCTTCCCTTCTGTTTTGAAACGTTTTCTGAAAATGCCTTCGGGCAAAGTACGCTTTCCTTCTGGGCTGGCGTATTTCCAACCGAAACGTTTTCTGCTTTTTCAAACTAGCCCCTGGGTCTTTTCTGTTTCATCACAGATTAGTCCTTGGACTGAAACCTATATATCTTTTAAACAAAAGATGCTTTTTAGTTGATTCTTTTTCTGTCAGTTTTTTATTTTTTTCTAGTTTTTTATAATATTTATTTGAAAAATATTTGGAATAAATTTTATGCACACTTGGTATTTACGTTAGTACGCGTTCTCTTCATACCGTAGAAACCGGAGGAGGTGACGGAGCTTCGAACTTCGCCGAGCTTGACTCCGACTACTCCGAACCAGGCAAGCACGTTTGAACCTTTGATATGATAAGTGTTTTGCATGTTTTCTTGAATAGTTAGTTCATGGCACGTTTATAAGAGCGTCAGTGAGTGTTATATTGCAAGGCAACTACCAGTATGTTTCGAAACTTGGTGTGATCTTTTGATGGGTGATAACACAATCATGTGGTGACATGAAAGGTGTTAAGATGGTATTGTTGAAGCATGCCAGTCTTATGTCAATATTTAAGCTCCTGTGTTAATGTGGATCAAGCCACGTTACCGTCCGTTTCCTTTTGTGCTACCACATGTTTTTTGCAAAGAATACGGTTTAGTAAGCTACAAACCTCTTTCCTCGTCCACACCAAAGAGAGGGGCCGGGATGAGGGTTCCATGGCCCTGGATTAAAGCCAGTCATCCGGTCAGGGGGCATGGGTGTTTCCGGTTGGGACCGAGAGGGGGGCACCCCTTAGAGCGCGTGATATAAATTTGATCCCATGCTACGCGAGGTTGTAGCCTCCCCGTCTTAAGGTTTTTCTTGAACGTTGCCTAGGGTGATTCCTGGCAGCGGAATGTGGAATGGGTGTGTACTGGTTAGATGTGTTTCTCCTAAAATACCGTAAACGGAACTAGTCCCTTGTGACTTCTGAAATCCGTTGGCTGTGGTTAAAAGTACAAACTCTGCAGAGTCAAAACCTTCTGAGTAATCGTGCCCATGGTCAAGGATCTTGGTCAACCCATACATATCAGTATTAGTCTCAATGTCCGTCTCAGCGTCAGTCTCTGTGTCAGTCTCAGTGAAAATCCCCGGTGAATAAACATGAGTGGTAATCCAGGTTGAATGTTATTCCTGTGGATGGACTAACCAGTTTATTATTACGTACATGAGTATTCCCTTGAGATGATTTAAATTCATGAGCTACTTGAACCCAAATAATGAAATATGAGCCCTTTATGTGATGCCGCTCAGACGTCCGACTGTGGCACTATTGTTACTTACGTTTGATATAAGCCCTTTATGTGATGTCGCTCAGACGTCCGACTGTGGCACTATTGTTACTTACGTTTGATATAAGCCCTTTATGTGATGTCGCTTAGACGTCCGACTGTGGCACTATTGTTATTTACTTTTGATATAAGCCATTTATGTGATGTCGCCCCGACGTCCGACTTTGGCACTATTGTTATTTACTTTTGATATAAGCCCTTTATGTGATGTCGCCCCGACGTCCGACTGTGGCACTATTGTTATTTACTTTTGATATAAGCCCTTTATGTGGTGTCGCCCTGACGCCCGACTGCGGCATTGTTAATTTATTTCTACCCTTCGAGGCGTCGCTTCAGACACCCGATCGGTCTTATGTTATTTCATTGGGATTTCGGGAGGACTACCGCCTGACTTCCTTTTTATTTATCATGCAGTGCAATTTTATTATCTGAGTGCGCATTACTAATCTGCTCATGTGCTTCATGTTTGCATTTGTTATATCTTATGTCCAAACTGTCTTGCGAGTACTTTCATAGTACTCACCTGGCTTGTTGATTTGGCCAGATGTTGACGAAGGCGATCTTATGGATGAAGAGTTCGATAGCGAGTCCGACGCCTAGAGGAGTCCCAGTCAGTCCCGTGCGATCCTGGAATTGGTCACTTGTATTATATACGCTTCCGCTACTCAGAATAAAAGTCATCGAGCCTCACTCCGGCGCTCGATGAGTTGTAAGATTTAGGAGTCATGTCACCCACTTCACTGTGACATATCCACCACCACTTTTATTAGGAGTCAGTAGTTATGCCACCATACCCCTTGTGTCATATCCGCCTTTATGTATAATATCGGCGTGCTTGTAATAAATTGTTGAGCAGCCTCAGCTCAACCCTGTATAATATTTAGTACTTCTGGATTTCTGTATCAAGGATTTGTCTACCAGTAAGAAGGATTCTTCTATACTGGTCCGATAAAAGGGTCGGTTTCTCAATAAATGTTTTATTGGAAAACCGGTCCTGACATGAGCCACCGTGAGCGCGGCCCTCATGTTTGCTTGTTCCCGTCTGGTGTGCGGTGCCGTGGTCGCGGCGTGGCTCGAGGCCCTTGCGGCTGCCCGCGCTTGCCATGGAGTAAGGGCGGACGGCATGTGACCACGCCGCCCGCGCCCCGCAGCGTTTGGCGGTGTGCGCGCTGCCTGGGGCACGGGGTTGAGGTCTTCTTGGGCAGACGGGGCCGCCCGGGCTGGCCAAGCTCCCCAGCGGTCAGCGTTGGTCCTAGGGTCACCGGACATCAGAGCCACGGAGTGTCGGCGGATCAACTGGCGGAAGGAAAGCTCCGACGCACCCCTACCTGGCGCGCCAAATGTCGGATTTCAGGTTCCGGCAAAACCCTTGAGGTTCGAACACTTGGGTGTGCACGAAGATTTCCCCTACCCAATCACACCCTCAGCCTCACCGCGATCTCAAAGCCTAGCTCGACGAACTCGCAACACAAGAGACACGAGATTTATACTGGTTCGGGCCACCGTTGTGGTGTAATACCCTACTCTAGTGTGGTGTGGTGGATTGCCTCTTGGGCTGAGGATGAATAGTACAAGGGGAAGAACAGCCACCTGAGGAGAGGTGTTCTTGTGCTTGGTGGGTGTGAGGATGGAGTGGATCCAGTCTCGGATCAGTTCAGGCTGAGTTGGTTGCCTCCTATGGTGGTGGCTAGTCCTATCGATAGAGGCCTGGTCCTATTTGTCGGTGTCAAAACCAGCGGATCTCGGGTAGGGGGTCCCGAACTGTGCCTCTAAGGTTGATGGTAACAGGAGACAGGGGACACGATGTTTACCCAGGTTCGGGCCGTCTCTATGGAGGTAATACCCTACTTCCTGCTTGATTCATCTTGATGGATATGAGTATTACAAGAGTTGATCTACCACGAGATCGTAATGGCTAAACCCTAGAAGTCTAGCTTGTATGACTATGGTAATGAGTATCCCCGTTTCCGGACTAAGTCCTCCGGTTTATATAGACACCGCGAGGATCTAGGGTTACAAAAGGTCGGTTACAAAGAAAGGAATCTGCATATTCGGCCGCCAAGCTTGCCTTCCACGCCAAGGAGAGTCCCATCCGTACACGGGTGCAGTCTTCGGTCTTCGTATCCTCGCAGCCCATCAGTCCGG
This sequence comes from Triticum aestivum, assembly GCF_018294505.1. Classification (NCBI taxonomy): domain Eukaryota; kingdom Viridiplantae; phylum Streptophyta; class Magnoliopsida; order Poales; family Poaceae; genus Triticum; species Triticum aestivum. Next base: position 90,536,156 of record NC_057805.1, read on the forward strand.
CCCATGGATAACAGGTCGGACACTCGAGGACCCCTTAGTCCAGGACACCCTCAGTAGCCCCTGAACCTGGCTTCAATGACGAGGAGTTCGGCGCGCAGATTTGTCTTTGGCATTGCAAGGAGGGTTCCCCTTTCCGAACTCCAGGATTGTCTCCGGACGTATTGACGTGTCCGGTCCTGTAACACACACACACCGCACACAACCGTAGAGAGAAAATAATTTTACACGAGTTCAATCCGCTGACAACTTTTTTGTAACATGACATCACGTCTGTCCGGTCATAATTTCGAACCGTTTTTCGTCTGCCGCTCCATGTTTCAAGACACGGTTGCCATTGGCATGTCTTGTCAAAGCAGAGATCGTGTCCCCTTATTGCGGGATTCTCATCAATACGGGCGTGGGTAACCCAACCGTACCATTTACACAGTCCTTGGGAATAGGCGAGTTTTGGGGCGAGTAGGGAGGCGTTCAATATTCACTGCCTTTATAAGGGGATAAGGATTCCCCCTTCTTCTCCCACGCCTTCTTTCTTCCTCCGCCCTTCCAATCTTGAGCTCCAGCACCCAAGTTCTCATCTTCTTCCCACTCAAGCTAGCACTCAACCATGTCCGGATCTGGAGTCCAAGGCAAGTGGATGATTTCCTCCGTCAAGGAGAAAGACATTGCGAGCTTCGGGCGGCCGGGTATTTGGCGAAGGAAATCGCCCACCGTCTTCCAGCCCAGGGGCAAGTTGTCCCCATGCCGAAGCCCAACGAGAGGGTGGTATTCATCCCTCATTTCCTCCGCGGGCTAGGGTTTCCACTTCACCCTTTCGTCTGCGTGCTAATGTATTATTACGGGATAGACATCCATGATCTATCCCCGAACTCTTTCCTCAATGTCTCAGTGTTCATCGTCGTGTGTGAGGCCTTCCTCCGCATCCAACCCCACTTCGGGCTGTGGCTCAAAGTCTTCAACGTGAAGCCGAAGGTAGTGGACGGCCAGCACGCGGAGTGCGGAGGAGCCATGGTGAGTAAGCTGGCCAATGTCTCTTGGCCAAAAGGCAATTTCGTGGAGACTGTCAAGGAATGGAAAAAACAATGGTTCTACATCACAGAACCCCGCGGCACAAACTGGGCCGCGGCTACCGAATTCAGCTCGGCGCTCCCATGCGACTCACCTCCTGGGTCGAGAAGAGCCCGATTTGGTGTTCGCCAGACGAGCTGATAGCGCTGCAGACGCGCGCTCAAAGCATGGTGGACAAGAATGTCAAACTTGTCGATGTAATCCAAGTGATGCTGGTTCGCCGGATCCTCCCTTGCCAAAGCCGAAAACGCCCCCTTTGGGAGTTTAATCCGAGGAGGCACCAAACCCTGGAGAGGCTCTTCAGAATGACTCACGAAGATGCCTGGAAGTTGCTCTTCAAGGGCGACGAGATACCGCCATCCACGGATTCAGATTGTGGGCACGACATTAACCATCCTGCCAGCGTGGTAAGTTTCTATCACGTCCTCTACTTATTTGCTTCAAGGAGTATATCTGAACTTTTACTATCATTGCCTCTTCAGGAATGGATGGAGAGGGCGAAGCGGATCCATTGTCTGGCTATGCTACCTGAAGAACCAGTCATTCCACGTTTAGCAAAGATGCTGGTGCCGGCGCCCTATACAGCGTCGGGGAAGAAGGCCAAGGGGAAGGCCAAGGGGGGCCGGAGTGGCCCCCGTCGCAAGAGTGCTTCGGACGCGACGTCCGAAGACAAGACCCGCTCCTCCGCCGCCGAAGATGACGACGATGAGGAGGAGGAGGAGGAGAATAACCCTCCCCTTGATGGGGGAAGGAAGAAGAGGGCGGCCTCCATGAGCCTGGAGGCGGGTACGTCCAAGAAGGGGAAGGTCTCCTTCGCGGATAAATCCGCGTGGGACATCAATAGTAGTCCGAAGAGACATCCCCGCACCAAGCCTCAAGCTGCTACGTAAGTCTATGACTCCCGCATACCCATATGTACAGCCTCTCCATTTCAATGTATTGACATGGCTACTTATGCCGTTGCAGTCCGGCCCATGATAGTTCCCAGCGATCCTCATCAAGAGGTTCATTGGACCCACAGGAGATGGCCAGCGAGACACCGCCAGCCGCTTACTCTCCCAAGGCCAAAGGGGATGACGAGGTGCTCTCCCAACGGACCTTCCCAGGCCAGGGAGAGGCTCAAGAAGTGCCCGAAGGCGAAACCCCCATCACCAAACACCAGGGGAACCAATTCCCCGGGAGACTGGGGAGGAGGGCCGTACTCAGTTCGGCCCTCAACCGGACTTGATTCCGGAGACCGATACGGCTCCGGAATCCGGCACGCACCTCCTTCGAAAGAAGGGGGTATGCCTATTCCACAGGTGACCCCTGTCCAACCAGGGGCACCAGATGATCTGCTGGAAGTGCTGCAAGGCGCTTCCATTGTGGATGAGCATCGTGTTCTTATGGGCACGGTGATTGAAAGGGTTCAGTCTGCCAAGAGCGGACTAACCGAAGCCTGCAACAGCCTGCTGATAGGTTTTGAGGTAAGCGACGGAAAAGGAGACAATCCCCATATAGACAGTAGCCCCTGAGACACTGTCCGGTGTTCAGAAAGAAAAGACGGACAAAGGATCATTCCTTTATTGGAGGGAACTAAAAAAATTTGTCTGGAATGCATATGCAGGCGTCGCTGCTGGCCACGGCCTCACATGCTGCCAAAGCCTCCGAACTTAAGCGGAGGCTAGAGCAGGCCGAGGAGGAGTTCATCCAGGTGAAGAGGCAGCTCCAGGAGAATCAAGGTATGTAATAACCCAAGAAGTATTTGGAAAGTGTAGGATGTTGTATATTGACCGAAGTGTCTTGATATAAATAGGAGCGACAACCGAGGTCGAGGCTCTGAAAAAGGCCCTGGGCGAAGCCGAGGGGAAGGCCGTCAAGGAGCAGGCTGCCCGTAAGAAGCTCAAGGCCCGGGTCAACGAGGTCCAACAAGAGCTCCATGACGCGGTGAAGAAGTGCGAGACCTTGGAGCGTGACATGTCGGCTAAAGAGGCCGATCTTTCCAAGGCTCTTCAGAGCGCGGAGACCGCCCGGAATGAGGCCCAGGGTGCCCTCCAAGAGATCCAAGAGGCGAGGAAGATCGCGGCGGGTAAGGCATTCCATCTTCAAAGCAAATATGCGAAGAGGAGGTATCTTTTACTAACCCGGATTCGGAGTTCTACAGGGGCTTTTGCTGATCTGCCACGAAGTGTGTCCGACGCCGCGGAGTTCTTCCGAGCCGAAGAAGCGAGCTCCACGAAGAAGCTGTTCTGGTCACAATATCTTGTGCTAGAGCATCCCGTGCCCTTCACCGATCAGCTGAAACAGCTGGTGGAGCTGCATAGGGTGGCCGAACCAGCCATGAAGGATTTGATAATCCGGCTATGGCCAGCCGAAGCTATGCCCGGCAGCTACTTCGGACTCGTGAGGCGGCTGGTGAACGCCTGTCCTCGGCTGGACGTCGTCAAGCAATCGGTCTGTATTGAAGGTGCGCATATGGCCTTTGCTCGTTGCAAGGTGTGGTGGGCGAAGATGAACACCATTGAGCTGGCCAAGGGGCCGCCAGAGGGCAAGGAGCACCGCACACCCGAGCGCTATTTTGTGGATGTCCTAGAGGGGTCTCGCATTGTGGCAACGCAGTGTGGGCAGGACATTATTTTGGAATGAATACATTCGTGTTGTCTTTGCCTTGTATGATGAAACAAAGTTAGTTTGTATTATAATGATTGTTATGTTTTTAATTTTACCTCCTGTGTGGCCGTGTTGTATGAAATCTGAGGGTTGTCCAGTCGTTGGCTTCTGCTCCCACGTAGGCAGTACAGGGGTGTTCGGGATGGAATCTAAACAATCTTGATCCAATTATATGGTCCTTGAAGGAGTTGTTTAGCACAACGAACCAGGCAACCAGACTATTCGGCTTTAACGCCCTCACTTAGCCATAGGAGTTCGACAATATAAACATGGACGCAGCCCCTAGTTTCCGAACTAGAGTGCTATAACCATCTGATCGGGATGTACCGATCCTTCGCGTAACACGGAAGAAATCTCCAATGATTTGCAACCTCCGAACAGCTAACTGGCTCTCGCCACATCATGACAGTCAGTTTTTGGCTTTCTCTACTGAGGTGCTCCTTTCGATAAACCAGGGCACAATTGCAGTAGTTCTCCCTTTACTAGCTCGGCCGATATAGCGGAACGTAAGGTAGCAAGCACAGGAGCCGGGCAACCCAACTATTGACCAAAGACATGATTCGGAGCCAATGCATATAGTGCTAAATTCGGGGTGCCGAACTATACTGTAAAAAGTGTTCAGACTTTGTTGCAATAGTGCGGGGCGCTATGAAGCCCCTGGCAAAGTGAAACGTACAACAGTGTACGGGTGCTATCTGATAAGCTTATTAATAGTAAAAGAGGAAAACAGAAAAGGAGCAAATATGCAATGAGCAGGGGCCCTACAATTTGGGCTGCAAACTGTTTCCATTATGATTTGATTAACATGTCAAAGCGCATTGGTACAAGTAGTGTGATAGGCAACGGGCTATTTAACATGCCACGACCAAGGGAGAGCTGCGCGTGGGACCCTAGAGACAGGTAGAGTGGTTGTTTAAGAAACCACTGAGAAATTTCCCTCTACGTCCGAGCTGACTGCCGGCTTGGTGTATTTGTCCTTTGAAAGGATCCGCGATCAAGTTGTCAGGGAAGGCCTATGGAAAAGAGACCTGAAAAGCAGAAAAGAAATAGTGAAAGTATATGTGTCCGGGAGCGGTCGAGCCGTATTGCGGACCACCAGCTAGCTGTGCCACCGTCAATGCCCATGGGATTTCTAGTGCGTAATTATGCACGCGTGGTATGAATGCCACTACCTGATCGGGGCTGGGACGGAGGCCAAATTGCTAATCGAGCTCTTGATGAGTCGGGCTATCATGTTTCAGCGTAGTCCGGACCCTCTTTACGATGTCCAGGGGCTCGGCAGCCGGATTACGGTTCTGCTTGAGAAGGCCGCTTTGTACTTCTATTGCTAGGGCGGCGGTGCGCTCCTCTGTATGGAGGGACCGTTCTGTGTTTCCGTTGACCGTTATGATGCCGCGTGGACCGGGCATCTTGAGCTTAAGGTAAGCATAGTGCGGCACCGCGTTGAACCGAGCAAATGCAGTCCGTCCGAGCAGTGCGTGATAGCCACTGTGGAATGGGACGATGTCGAAGATTAACTCTTCGCTTCAGAAGTTGTCGGGGGATCCGAAGACAACCTCTAGTGTGATTGAGCCCGTACAGCGGGCCTCTACACTTGGTATGACTCCTTTGAAGGTAGTCTTTGTGGGCTTGATCCTTGATGGATTAGTGCCCATTTTGCGCATTGTGTCTTGATAGAGCAGATTGAAGCTGCTACCACCGTCCATGAGGACTCGCGTGAGGTGGAATCCATCAATGATTGGGTCGAGGACTAGTGCGGCTTAACCGCCATGACGGATACTGGTCGGGTGGTCCCGACGATCAAAGGTGATCGGAAATGATGACCATGGATTGAATTTTGGGGTGACTGGCTCTATTGCGTAGACGTCCCTTAATGCGCGTTTGCGCTCCCTTTTGGGGATGTGTGTCACATATATCATGTTTACTGTTTTCACTTGAGGGGGAAACTTCTTCTGTCCCCCTGTGTTCGGTTGCCGGGGCTCCTCGTCGTCGTCCTCGCTTTGTGATCCCTTTTCCCTGTTCTCGGCGTTTAATTTGCCTGCCTGTTTAAAAAACCCAACAGTCTCTGTTGGTATGGTTGGCTGGTTTTTCCGGGGTGCCATGTATCTGGCACGGGTGATCGAGTATGCGATCTAGGCTGGATGGTCCCTGATTGTTTCTCTTGTATGGTTTCTTCCGCTGGTTGGATTTTGAGCCACTGAATCCGGCGTTGGCTGTAGTGTCGTCGGTATTATCACCATTGCTTCGGCGTTTGTGTCTGTTACGTCGAAGCTTTCCGTTGTTGTTCTTAACCTCGGAGGGGCCTGCCTCACTAGCTGTGTTTTTGCTGCGAGCCAACCAACTATCCTCACGCGCACAAAAGTGGATCATGAGTGCTGTGAGGGCTGCCATAGATTTTGGCTTTTCTTGGCCGAGGTGGCGGGCGAGCCATTCATCGCGGATGCTATGTTTAAAGGCCGCTAAGGCTTCGGCATCCAGACAGTCGATGATCTAGTTCTTTTTAGTTAGGAACCTAGTCTAGAACTTCCTGGCCGATTCCCCGGGCTGTTGAACTATGTGACTTAAGTCATCGGCGTCTGGCGGCCGAACATATGTACCTTGGAAGTTGTCGAGAAAAGCTTCTTCCAGGTCCTCCCAGATGCCAATAGAATTCTCCGGCAGACTATTTAGCAAGTGCCGGGCTGGCCCTTTAAGTTTTAGTGGGAGGTATTTGATGGCGTGAAGATCATCCTCGCGGGCCATGTGGATGTGGAGAATAAAATCCTCAATCCATACCACGGGGTCGGTTGTTCCATCGTATGATTCAATGTTTACGGGTTTGAACCCTTCTTGGAATTCGTGGTCCATTACTTCGTCAGTGAAGCAAAGAGGGTGTGCGGCGCCTCTATATCGGGCCACATCGCGACGTAGCTCTGGTCGAGTCTGTCTACGGTTTTCGGCTCGGGCGTGACTAGGTTTGTCACGCCCGAATAGATAGCTGTCCCCGCGCATTAAGGCACGTCCTTGCAATCCGTAGATCGATCTTGTATGATCCGCTCTACTGTCCAGGTCTTGGCAGAGGTCATATGTATTGCCCCGAACTGTCTTATCCCTGCCTTTGCGGCGGGAAGGGACAGTCTGGTTTTCGGCTCGGGTTGAAGTTTTATCCCAACCGTGCGGTGGCCGATCAGCCGTGTTGCATGATGCTGGTGCAGGATCTGGCGCCTCATCGTCGAACTAAGGTAGTAATCTGCGCTTGGGTAACTTTTGGCTGGGCATTCAAGGCCGTATTCCTCGGCTGCCAGGACGTCGGTCCATCTGTCATTGAGCAGGTCTTGTTCAGCTTGAAGCTGCTGCTGCTTCTTTTTCAGGCTCCTCGCAGTGGCTATTAGCTGAAGCTTAAAGCGCTCCTGCTCCAGGGGCTCCTCAGGCACGATGAAGTCTTCGTTGCCGAGGCTCACCTCCTCCTCAGAGGGCGGATGGTAACTACAGTCCTTCGAGTCTTCTTCTATGGCCTGTTCGTCAGGGCTGGGATGCCCTGATTCCCGATTGTCTCGTTCGACAGTTTCTTCATCGGGTTCTTTTGTGTCTTCGGCACCATCCGAAGTGTTGTCGTCTCCTGTGTTGGTGTGGCTATCCCTGCTGCTGCGGGATTTAGAGCGGCGCCGCTGACGCCGGTGCTTTGGTTGTGTTTTAGGAGGGTCCTCCTTCGCTGGGTTTTCCTTGTCATCGCCTCTATTATTTTTCGGCGTATCTACCATGTAGACATCATGTGAGGAAGTGGTCGTCCATCGTCTGGTGAACGGCGGGTTTTGGGCCTCCTCGTCTTCGGCATCGTCATCCATACCGTCGATGTCTTTGGAGTCATAGTCGAGCATGTCGGTTAAGTCTTCGACAGTGGCTATGAAGTGGGTGGTGGGTGGGAGGTGAAATTCTCCCCCATCGTCAGCCTCCAGCTCGAACCGGACATAATTCAGATGTGAGTCCCCCGCCAAGGACAGATTTCTTAACGAATTTAGCACATCGCCCAAGGGCGAATGCTGGAAGATGTCTGCGGCGCTAAACTCAAAGATCGATAAGCGATCCAGTTCGGCGTCTGCGGATGCGCATGGCTCAGAATTTATGACCAGAGACGAGTCCAGAGTTCTGGTGACAAAGACGTCGTGTGACTTTAGGTCTATGTTCGGCTCCAATGCCATGGAATCTGCGGCCTCCGCGGTGGGGTTGAGCCTCCCATCCTTGGACGGCGCAATATGCTCCGGATCTACGGCCAGAGCAGTTACAGGAGTAATCTCCTGGATGCGGCCCGATGACAGATTTAGGTCATGTTCGTCGGGGTGACTAGGAGCAGTCGCCGCGGTTTCGAATCCGGCTAAAATCAAATCTCCCCGGATGTCCGCGACGTAATTCAAGCTCCCAAATCTGACCTGATGGCCAGGGGCGTAGTTGTCGATCTACTCCAGGTGGCCAAGCGAGTTGGCCTGCAGTGTGAAGCCGCCGAAAACGAAGATCTGTCCGGGGGGAAGGTTTCCCCTGGGATAGCATTGTTGTTGACGATTGAAGGGGCCATCAAACCTTTCGTCGACGGCACAGTGGAACTCTCAATGAAAGCACCAATGTCGGTGTCAAAACCGGTGGATCTCGGGTAGGGGGTCCCGTACTGTGTGTCTAAGGTCGATGGTAACAGGAGATAGCGGACATGGTGTTTACCCAGGTTCGGGCCCTCTCTATGGAGGTAATACCCTACTTCCTTCTTGATTGATCTTGATGGATATGAGTATTACAAGAGTTGATCTACCATGAGATCATAATGGCTAAAGCCTAGAAGTCTAGCCTGTATGACTATGGTAATGAGTATCCCCATTGCCGGACTAAGTCCTCCGGTTTATATAGACACCGGGAGGATTTAGGGTTACACAAGGCCGGTTACAAAGAAAGGAATCTAAATATTCGGCCGACAAGCTTGCCTTCCACGCCAAGGAGAGTCCCATCCGGACACGGGTGCATTCTTCAGTCTTCGTATCCTCGCAGCCCATCAGTCCGGCCATGGCTAACAGGCCGGACGCCCGAGGACCCCTTAGTCCAGGACTCCCTCACTCTTCCCAAATATTGAGCGGGAAGGGATGCCACAACGGCCAATTCGAAGGGGGGCAGCTAGTACAAGCTATCCTGACTAAACGTGGTCTTCGCCTGCCAAAGGCTCTGGCGGTGGCACTGTCTTGGGCTCCACGGTGACCTTCGTCCTGCCGTCCTGCTGGTCTTGGTCTTGTTGCACCGATATGGAAACCTTTGCCCGACGTCTCGGTACTCCTCGCCTGCGCTTGCCTCCTTAGCACCAAAGAGGGAACGAGGACACTGTGCACGCTGGCGCCCGCCTGGCCTTGGTCGTCATGGCTTGCGTCATGGGAACCTCACGAGGTTCGCCTTGCCCTAATCTCTTCGCCCCTCGCGAGCCAGTTTGGTGAGGCCGCTCCCGAGGAGGTCTTGCGTCGTCCGCCTCGCGAGGCTTGGCCCCTCGCGAGGGTCTTGAGCATTTGCCGGTGAAGACGGGCCGTACTGGGCTGCCGGTGGCACCACGCCGCGGGCCGCAGGCAGCCAAGTCTGGGGACCCCCGTTCCAAGAACGCCGACAGTAGCCCCCGGGCCCAAGGCGCCCTCGGACTTGGCTTCAAGGCGACGTATTATGATCCAATGATGTGTTGACATCCTATGATGTTTTGAGTAGATATCCTTTGTCTTTGGGTTGATTGATGATCTAGATTGGTATGAGTTGTATGTTTTATTTTGGTGTTGTCCTATTGTGCCCTCCGTGTCACGCAAGCTTGAGGGATTCCCGCTGTAGGGTGTTGCAATACGTTCACGATTCACTTATAGTGGGTTGCTTGAGTGACAGAAGCATAAAGCCGAGTAAGGGGGTTGTTGCGTATGGGATAAAGGGGACTTGATGCTTTAATGCTATGGTTGGGTTTTACCTTAATGATCTTTAGTAGTTGCGGATGCTTGCTAGAGTTCCTATCATAAGTGCATATGATCCAAGAAGAGAAAGTATGTTAGTTTATGCCTCTCCCTCATATGAAATTGCAATGACGACTACCGGTCTTGTTAACGATTGCCTAGGATAATTCCGCACACCGACCCATCATTATTCCACACTCGCTATTTATAATATTTAGTAATATATTCTAACTTTATGATAACAACACCTACTTTTATATGTTAGCTCTCCGATACCATACAAAGTTATCCTCTTCATACCCACAACGTAGTTTTATTTCTCGTTTCTAGTTGGAAGCAAACGTTCGGTGTACGTAGAGTCGTATCAGTGGCAGATAGGACTTGAGAGAATATTGATCTTACCTTTAGCTCCTTGTGGGTTCGACACTCCATACTTATCACTTCCACCATTGGGAATTGCTATGATGATTCCCTGCACTTGGGGATTATCAGCTAGCTGCTGTGCTGGGGCGGTGACAGGGTCTTCACGAAGATCTGCATGCCACCACGCAGGTGTGCTTGCTTAGTTGGCCTAGAAGTTGCATGCTGCCACGTAGGTGCGCACCTAGTTGGCAGGCTGGTTGCTGCGTCGGAACGGCCATGGGGCAGTGAAATCTTGGCAGGTGCGGGCCCGGCCGTGGCATCGTAGATACCCCCGGCAAGGGCCTTGCTGGGGTCTCGTGTCTGTCCCCGGCAAGGATCTTGCCGGGGGTCTTCGTCTTGTCCCCGGCAAGGATCTTGCCGGGGGTCTTCGTCTTCTGGTTCTTATCTAGATTTGCAGGCCTTTGGTCTTCACAAAGATCTGCATGCCACCACGCAGGCGCTCTCGAGTCTTGGTCGTGACGTTGTCGATGGTTCGGAACTCTCAGGCTTAGGGTGGCGGTCTTGTTGGTGTTGGGTAAGTCGCCCCGGCAAGGCTCTTTCTGGAGCAGTATAGGTTGTCCCCGGCAAGGGCGTTGCCGGGGTGGAACCCATCTTGCCCCTTTGCTCTTTGTGCCTCCGGCTTGAGTACTGCCGTGGCAGTTTTGTGCCTTTCCTTCCTCTGCCCTACCAAGTATGGCCACAGGTGTGGCTATGACTGCCCGTGCACAAGTAAAGGGGTACAGAAAGGCCCCTACTTTTGTACACCGACACATACTTTCACTTTCCATGGCTAACCGTATCCACGGGTGCCCCCCATACCAACACTTACCAAGGAATTTATTATTTGACAACATAAAGTAAATTCACTTTTTGCATTTTGGGACTGGGCATCCCTATTACCTTTGCCTTACTCTTGTGCAATGACAAGTGAATAAACAATCATCGTGAGAATAACACATCTAGCACGGAAAATATTAGCCACCCCTCACCGCTCCGCGAGCGAAACAAACACACAAAAGATAAGTTTATTTCGAAAATTAGAGATGGCACATGCAAATTTGCTTAGAATGGCAAAATAATACCGCATATAGGTAGATATAGTGGACTCATGTGGCAAAACTGGTTTAAAGGATTTTGGATGCTCAAGTAGAGATCATACTTGGTGCAAAATTAAGGCTAGCAAAAAGATTGAGAAGCGACCAACCAAGAAACGAATAATCTCATAAGCAAGCATTAAGCATAATTAACACAGAATAATTCACCACAAGTAGGATATAATTTAATTGCATGACTATTGACTTTCGTACTTGCATAGGGAATCACAAACCTTAACACCAATATTCTTACTAAAGCATAATTACTCATCAACATAACTCACATATCACATCATCATATCTCAAAACTATTACTAAGAATCAAGTTTATTTTGTGCAATGATCTTCATGAAAGTTTTCATTATATCCTTCTTGGATATTTATCACTTTGGGACAAATTTTCATGTGTTGCTTTTCATAAGATCAAACAAATATAAGTGAAGATCAAGAGCATAATTTTTTCCTTTTTCTTCTTTCTCTCAAAATAATTTAAGTTAAGCAAGAGAGAATTTCTTAAAAATATTACTAACTCTAAAATAAATCTAAGTGAAGCAAGAGAGCATTTCCTCAAAAATACTAAGCACACCGTGCTCAAAAAGATATAAGTGAAGCACTAGAGCAAGTCCATTGCTCATAAAAATTTAAGTGAAGCATAGAGAGCAATTTTAACAAGTCATGACATAATTTTGGCTCTCCCAAATAGGTGTGTCCATCAAGGGACCAAGACTTAAAACACAAAATAAAACAAGCAAAGACTCATATCATACAAGACGCTCCAAGCAAAACACATATCATGTGACGAATAAAAATATAGTTTCGAGTAGAATACCGATGATCGTTGGAAGAAAGCGGGGATGCCACTCGGGGGGCATCCCCAAGCTTAGTTGGTTGCTCATTTTTGGATAATATCTTGTGATGTCGGGGAATTCCCAAGCTTAGGCTCTTCCATCCTTCCTTCATCCATCATAAGATAACCCAAAACTTGAAAACTTCAATCGCACAAAACTCAACAAAACCTTCGTGAGATCCGTTAGTATAAGAAAGCAAACCACTACTATAAGTACTGTATAAAACCAATTCATATTTTGTTTTTGTAATATATCTACTGTATTCCAACTTTTATATGGCAAAAACTCATCAAAGAAAACCATAGAGCCATCAAAATAAGCACACAACACAAAGAAAACAGAATCTGTCAAAATAGAACAGTCTATAGCAATCTGACCTTTTCGAAAACTTCTGGAACTCCAAAATTTCTGAAAAAATAGGAAGACCTAGGTAATTTTTATATTAATCTTCTGCAAAAAGAATCAGGGAAAAATCTCTTTCTGATAAAACAATGTGAATTGTTTTCGTGAGCATAAAGTTTCTGTCTTTTTCAGCAAGATCAAACAACTATCACCCAAGAAGATCCTATCGGTTCTACTTGGCACAAACACTAATTAAAACACAAAAAACACAATCATAATAGTAGAATAACTGTGCTAACACTCAAGAATGTAAAGCAAAAATAAAAAATAAAATTTATTCATTAGGTTGCCTCCCAGCAAGCGCTACAGTTTTACGCCCTTAGCTAGGCATAAAGCAAGGATCTAAGTTTTGTCATCTTTGGTTTGAGATCCATAAGATGGCTTCATGATTGATTCATAAGGTGGCTTAATTCTTGTTCTAGGGAAGTGTTCCATACCCTTCCTCAAAGGAAATTGGAACTTAATATTGCCTTCTTTCATATCAATCACGGCATCGATAGTGCGTAAAAACGGTCTACCAGGAATAATTGGACAAGACGGATTGCAATCAATATCAAGAACAATAAAATCTATGGGCACATAATTCCTATTTGCAATAATAAGAACATCATTAATTTTTCCCATAGGCTTTTTAATAGTAGAATCCGCCAAGTGCAAATTCGAAGAACATTCTTCAAGATTAGTAAGATCAAGAACATCACATAAAGATTTTGGAATTGTAGAAACACTAGCACCCAAGTCACACAAAGCAAAACAATCATAATACATAATCTTGACATTGATAGTAGATTCCCATTCATCATGCAATTTTCTAGGAATTGATACTTCTAATTCCATTTTTTCTTCAAAATCTTTCATCATAGCATCAACAATATGTTTAGTAAAAGCTTTGTTTTGTTCATAAGCATGGGGTGAATTTATCATGGATTGCAACAAAGAAATACAATCAATCAAAGAGCAACTATCATAATTAAAGTCTTTGTAATCCAAAAGAGTGGGCACATCACTAGTTAAAGTTTTGACCTCTCCAGACCCACTTTCATCAATTTTGTGAAAAAGATTTTCACCCTCCGAAATATCGGGACGCCTTCTACCTAAAGATGACTCTTCTCCAGTCCCTTTTCATCAATCTTAAATTTACTAAACAAAGAATGAATAGAAGGAACACCAATCATTTTAAGATCTTCATCACTTTTACGAAAGAAATCACTAGAAAAAGCTTTTTCTAAAAGATCTCTTTTAGCTCTAAGCATAGCGGTTGTTTTCTTACTTTCATCCATAGAAACATAAAGAGCTTTAATTGACTCATCTAATTTAGGCACAAATTTTTTTTATCTTGAGATTTTCCACGTCATGAGCAATTCTATCAACACTTCTAGACAAATCATCAATCTTACTCAACTTTTCTTCTATGGAAGTGTTGAAAACTTTTTGTGTATTGATAAATTCTTTAATATTATTCTCAAGATCAGAGGTGTTCCTATTATTATTATAAGATTGATTTCCAAAGCAATTACCATAATTATTAGAGGAATTACTAGGAAAAGGCCTAGGATTAAAATTACCTCCATAAGCATTGTTATTGAAACGGTTTCGAGAAATAAAATTCACATCTATGGCATCACTATTTTGCTCAATCAAAGTAGAGAAAGGCGTATCATTAAAATCAATAGGAGAACTTTTACTAGCAACCAATTTCATAAGAGTATCAACTCTTTCCCTCAAAGAAGAAATTTCTTTCAACCGAATTAACTTTTTTACTAGTAGGAGCCCTTTCGGTATGCCATTGTGAATAATTTGCCATGATATTATCAAGCAATTTGGTGGCTTCACCCAAAGTAACTTCCATAAAAGTAGCACGCGCGGCGGAATCTAAAAGATTATGAGAAACAAAATTCAATCCCGCATAAAAAATTTGTATGATCATCCAAAGATATAACCCATAAGTTGGGCAATTCCTTAGCATCATTTTCATCCTTTCCCAAGACTGTGCAACATGCTCATGTTCCAGTTGCTTGAAATTCATGATCTGGGTTCTAAGGGAAATAATTTTTGCGGGAGGAAAATACTTAGTGATAAAAGCATCTTTGCACTTATTCCAAGAATCGATGCGATTGCGAGGCAAAGAAGAGAACCAAATTTTTGTAGAATCACGCAAGGAAAACGGAAATAATTTCATCTTAACCACATCATTGTCCACATATTTTTTCTTTTGCATATCGCATAATTCCACAAAGGTATTAAGATGGGACGCGACATCCTCATTAGGAGTACCGGAAATTTGATCTTTCATAATAAGATTCAGCAAAGCAGTATTAATATCACAAGTCTCTGCACGAGTGGCGGGAGGAGCAAGCGGAGTGCCAATAAAATCATTGTTGTTGGTATTTGATAAATCACATAACTTGGTGTTCTCTTGAGTCATGATGACCACACAACAAGATTGCACTGAAAAACAGACCCGGCAAGAAAACAGCAAACAGAAAAAGAGAGGCGAGTAGAACGGCAAATTTTTGTGAAGTGGGGGAGAGGAAAACGAGAGGCAAATGGCAAATAATGTAAATTGCAAGGAGATGAGATTTGTGATTAGGAACCTGGTATATGGTGAAGATCCACCCCGGCAACGGCGCCAGAAATTCCTTTCGATGTCGCTTGAAGCTACTTCGGTATTTCCCCAAAGAGGAAGGGATGATGCAGCACAGCGGCGGTAGGTATTTCCCTCAGATATGAAACCAATGTTATTGAACCAGTAGGAGAACCAAGCAACACAAAGTAAACATCCCTTGCACACAGATAACAAATCCTCACAACCCGACGTGTTAAAGGGGTTGTCAATCCCTTTTGGGGTACGGCGCATCAAGATAGGCAAACGGACATGAGATAATTTTGTAGTAGATTGATAGATAGATCGCAAATAAAATAAATATAAATAGAACGCAGAAAGGTATTTTTGTATTTTTGGTTTAATAGATCTGAAAATAAAAGCAAGAGAAAAGTAGATCGCAAAGGCAAATATATGAGAAGAAGGACCTGGGGGCCGTAGGTTTCACTAGTGGCTTCTCTCAAGAAAAATAGCAAACGATGGGTGAACAAATTACTGTTGGGCAATTGATAGAACTTCAAATAATTATGACGATATCCAGGCAATGATCATTATATAGGCATCACGTCCAAGATTAGTAGACCGACTCCTGCCTGCATCTACTACTATTACTCCACACATCGACCACTATCCAGCATGCATCTAGTGTATTAAGTTCATGGAGAAACGGAGTAATGCAATAAGAATGATGATATGATGTAGACAAGATCTATCTATGTAAAGGTAGACCCCATCATTTTATCCTTAGTAGCAACGATACATATGTGTCGTTCCCTTTCTCTCACTGGGATCAAGCACCGTAAGATCAAACCCACTAGAAAGCACCTCTTCCCATTGCAAGATACATAGATCAAGTTGGCCAAACAAAACCCAAATATCAGAGAAGAAATACGAGGCTATAAGACATCATGCATAGAAGAGAACAAAGAAACTCAAATACTTTCATGGATATAAAAAGATAGATCTGATCATAAACTCAAAGTTCATCGATCCCAACAAACACACCGCAAAAGATTTACATCATATGGATCTCCAAGAGACCATTGTATTGAGAATTCAGCGAGAGAGAGAAAGCCATCTAGCTACTAACTATGGACCTGAAGGTCTACAAAGAAATACTCACGCATCATCGGAGAGGCACCAATGGAGGTGGTGAACCCCATCCGAGATGGTGTCTAGATTGGATCTGGTGGTTCTGGACTCTGCGGCGGCTGGATGAGTATTTCGTCAACTCCCCTAGTGTTTCTGGAATGTTGGGGTATTTGTAGTGCAAAGAGGCGGTCCGAGGGGGCAACCGAGGTGGGCACAACCCACCAGGGCGCGTTTGGGCCTCCTGGCGCGCCCTGGTGGGTTGTGCCCCCTCTGGGCACCCCCCAGGCGCAGCCAGGGCCCGTTGTGTTCCTTCCGGCCCATAGAAATTCTCCGTGGAGTTCGTGGCATTTGGACTCCGTCTGGTATTATTTTTTGCGATGTAAAAAACATGGAAAAATAGGAACTGGCACTTGGCACTATGTCAATAGGTTAGTACCAAAAAAGATATAAAATGATATAAAATTACTATAAAATGATTATAAAACATCCAAGATTGATAATATAACAGCGTGGAACAATAAAAAATTATAGATACGTTGGAGACGTATCAGTATTGCAATCTGGTTTTTATTGGCCTACTCTCTTCAAGGATGCCCGCAAGTTTGTTTTATCATGGGATGAATGTCAAAGCATTGGTAATATTGGTAAGCGTCAAGATATGCCTATGAATTATTCACTAGGTGTTGAACCATTTGATGTCTGGGATTTTGATTACATGGGACCTTTTCCTTCCTCTAATGGGTATACTCATATTTTGTTGCTGTTGATTGTGTTACTAGGTGGGTAGAAGCTATTCCAACCATTAGCGCTGATCACAACACCTCTATTAAAATGCTTAAGGAAGTTATTTTCCCAAGGTTTGGAGTCCCTAGATATTTAATGACTGATGGTGGTTCACACTTTATTCATGGTGCTTTCCGTAAAATGCTTGCTAAGTATGATGTTAACCATGGAGTTTCATCCCCCTATCATCCTCGGTCTAGTGGTCAAGTTGAACTTAGCAATAGAGAAATAAAATTAATTTTACAAAAAAAAATCAATAGGTCCCGAAAGAATTGGTCTGAGAAATTAGATGATGCACTTTGGGCTTACAGAACAGCATATAAAAATCCTATGGGTATGTCTCCATATAAAATGGTTTATGGAAAAGCTTGTCATTTTCCTCTTGAGTTAGAACATAAAGCATATTGGGCAATTAAAGAACTCAACTATGATTTCAAATTTGCTGGTGAAAAGAGGTTATTTGATATCAGCTCACTAGATGAATGGAGAACCCAAGCTTATGAAAATGCCAAGTTATTTAAAGAAAAAGTTAAAAGGTGGCATGATAAAAGAATCCAAAAGCATGAATTCAAAGTTGGAGAATATGTTCTTTTGTACAACTCACGTTTCAGATTCTTTGTAGGAAAACTCCTCTCCAAATGGGAAGGACCCTATGTTATCGAGGAGGTTTATCGATCTGGAGCCATCAAAATAAATAATGCTAAAGGTACTAACCCGAAGGTTGTCAATGGGCAAAGAATAAAACATTATATCTCAGGTACGCCCATTAATGTTGAAAGCAATATTATCCAAACTATGACACCGGAAGAACACATAAAGGAAACCTTCAGGAACACTCCAGAATCATGAAAAAAAGAGGAGGTACGTGATACGGTAAGTAAACGGACTCCGAAAAATCTGTAAAATTATTTTCTGTCAGTTTTGGAATATATTAAAAATTAGGAAAATAAGAAACAGCCCAGGTGGGTTGTGCCCACCTCGGGTACCTTTCGGACTCTGTTTTTCTTCCATTTGCTTCCTTCCCAAGTTAAAAAATCTTTATATACCCCCCGAACCTATTGACCACCATATCACGGAGAAATCTTCTGTTCTTCTTTTCTCGCTGTTTTCCTGATAGATCTATTTCACCATGGCCGCTTCGAGCTCCTCCAAGGACAAGTTCTTCGAGAACATCATTAACCCATATTTGCGGGAGGTGATGCAACACCCTCAAGCTATCGAGATGCATGAGGGGGTGCTCCACATCCGCGATGTGCAAGGCCCCAAAGGGACGGGAACCATGGAGGCTAGGCTTGAAGCTATGGAGTAGGAGGTCTTCCGGTGCAAGGGGATGGTGGAACATGGACTCGATGCCAATCACCTCATGATCGTGGACTACACCCATGATATCAAGGTGGATGGCAAGTCTATGAAGGACATCGTCTTCACCTTCAATGAGTATATCAACTTTCTCCAAAGCTAGATCTATGATCTCCAAAACCAAGTCTTTGAATATGAGGCAAGGTTTAAAGCTATGAGTTTGGCTGCCAGTTGCAGGACCTACAAGACTCACTCCTCCTCTTATGACCGTGAGCCCTTGCCATGGAAACCTGATGATAAGATTGATACTACTTCATTATCACCACCTCCTTGTTCATCACCAAAGGAAACTTGAGTATCGGGTATGGGCACTCCCCTTGGCTTGTGCCAAGCTTGGGGGAGGTGCCCGGTATCGTATCACCTCCATTATCTTTTGCCTTTACTTATCTTAGTTCGATCCTCAGTTATCTTTTGCTTTAGTTGAATAAAAGTTTAGTCCGATCCTTTCTTTTCGAGTGTTTGCTTAGTGATCTATCCTTGTAATCGTGTGCGAGATATATAATAAAATTTAATGTGAGTTTTGTCTTCTTTACTTTCATGTTCAGTAAAAAGAAAGGAAATGAATGAAAAAGATCACATGCTAATCTTATGGTAAGTAATGACATCACATAAGGAAGAGTATAAGTAGAAAAATTTATTGGAGATTGACAAACATAGCATTGGTCAATGATGCAATTCATGAAAGAATTAATAAGGGAACAAAAGATTCACATGCAAATATACTATCTTGGACATCTTTTATGATTTTGAGCCCCCATCAAATTATTATATGCCAAAATTGTTGACGTTGGATAGGAAGACAATGTAATGATTTATGTTTGTTCATATTCACATAGAAGTTATATTGTCATAGATCATTTAACATGTGGTGCTTGTCCCTCATCTTTTCTAGCCAAAAACTCTGCACTAAGTAGAGATACTAATTGTGCATCCAAAAAACCCTTAAACCCAAATCTTGTTTCGAGAGTACACCATACCTACCTATGGATTGAGTAAGATCCTTCAAATAAGTTGCCATCAGTGCAATAAGGCGAAATAAATTGCTTCTAAAGGTGTTGGATCATTTAGTGTAAGATTAAATTGAGCATTGTACGAACTTGTGATGGCAAAGAATAAAAGTGATAGACTGCATAATAAAGGTCGCTATCATAAGGCGCAATATAACATGACTTTCTTTTGCACTAAGAGATTGAGCATACAACCAAAAAGCACATGGCAACCTCTACTTCCCTCTGCAAAGGGCCTATCTTTTACTTTTATGTATTTAGTTTTATGCAAGAGTCAAAGTATTTTTCTCTCTATTCCTTTTTATTTTCTCTTTTGGCAAGCACCATGTGGTGAGGAAAGATCTAGGCACATATATCTAGTTGAATATGAGGGGGCAGGAGTTATTATTGTTGACATCACCCTTGAGGTGAATATGTTGGGAGGCGGAACTATAAACCCCTATCTTTCTATGTGTCCGGTTGAAACTTTTTGCTCATGTCTATGCGGTGGGTGTTAGCAATCATAGAAGATTATATGATGGTTGAGTATGTGGAATTGCCTAAAGGCTCTGATACATGACCCTTCCTGAAAAGATGATGAATTGTAGTTGCAAAGTTGACTGAGAACATAGTTTGTTGGTTTTCAATAGAGTTTATGCTGTATACTTCGATGTTGTAGTGAATTGTTACTTATTCATGAGAAGTTATATGATAAAATTTCTATGATAAAGTTTTATGTTAAAGTTTGTTGCTATTGTAATAATATACATGATGCTTCTATGTCCGTATTTTGTTTTTATCGACACCTCTCTCTCTAAGCATGTGGACATGTTTTTCAATTTTGGTTTTCGCTTGTGGACAAGCAAGGCCTAAGCTTGGGGGGGTTGATACGTCCATTTTGCATCATTTTTTCCTACTGTTATTTACATTTTTATTTATGCATAATAATGCTTTTTGGAGTAATTCTAATACCTTTCTCTCATAATATGCAAGGTTCACACAAGGAAGGAGAATACCGGCAGCTGGAATTCTGGACCTGAAAAAGCTACGTCATGCTACCTATTCTGCACAACTCCAAATGAGCTGAAACTTCACGGAGATTTTTTATGGAATATATAAGAATTATTGGAGCAAATAACTACCAGAGGGGTCCACCAGGTGGGCACAACCCACCTGGGCACGCCAGGGAGCCCAGGCGCGCCCTGGTGGGTTGTGCCCTCCTCGGCCCACCTCCGGTGCCCCTCTTCTGGTGTATAAGTCATTTTGACCTAGAAAAAATAAGGAGAGGACTTCCGGGACGAAGTGCCGCCGTCTCGAGGCGAAACTTGGGCAGGAGCACTTTTGCCCTCCGGTGGAGCAATTCCGCCGGGGGAACTTCCCTCCCGGAGGGGGAAATCACGTCATCATCATCACCAACAACTCTCCCATCTTTGGTAGGGCAATTTCCATCAACATATTCAAGAGTACCATCTCCTCTCAAACCCTAGTTCATCTCTTGTGTTCAATCTTTGTACCAGTACCTTAGATTGGTGCTTGTGGGTGACTAGTAGTGTTGATTACATCTTGTAGTTCATTACTACATGGTTTATTTTGTGGAAGATTATATGTTCAGATCCATTATGCTATTTAATATCCCTCTGATCTTGAGCATGATTATCATTTCGAGTAGTTACTTTTTCTCTTGAGGTCACGGGAGAAATCATGTTGCAAGTAATCATGTGAACTTGATATGTGTTCGATATTTGGATGGTATGTATGTTGTGATTCCCTTAGTGTTGTCATGTGAACGTCGACTACATGGGACTTCACCATATTCAGTCTTAAGGGAATGCATCGTGGAGTAGTTATTAGATGATGGGTCGCGAGAGTGACAGAAGCTTAAACCCTAGTTTATGCGCTACTTCGCAACAGACTAATTTGGATCCAAAAGTTTAATGTTATGGTTAGATTTTACCTTAATACTTTTCTCGTAGTTGCGGATGCTTGCGAGGGGGTTAATCATAAGTAGGAGGTTTGTTCAAGTAAGAATGGCACCTAAGCACCGGTCCACCCAGATATCAAATTATCAAAGTAGCGAACACAAATCAAACCAACATGATGAAAGTGACTAGATGAAATTCCTGTGTACCCTCAAGAACGCCTTGCTTATCATAAGAGACCGTTTTGGCCTGTACTTTGCCTCAAAAGGATTGGGCTACCATGCTGCACTCTTGTTACCGTTACCGTTACTTGCTCGTTACAAATTATCTTGCTATCAAACTACTCGTTACTTATAATTTCAGTGCCTGCAGAGAATACCTTGCTGAAAACTACTTGTCATTTCCTTCTGCTCCTCGTTGGGTTCGACACTCTTCCTTATCAAAAGGACTATGATCTATCCCCTCTACTTGTGGGTCATCAGGGGTCATAGTTTTCACTAGAGACTTCTCTCGAGAAAATAGCATATGGTGTGTAAACAAATTACTGTTGGGCAATTGATAGAAAAGCGAATAATTATGATGATATCCAAGGCAATGATCATGTATATAGGCATCACGTCCAAGATTAGTAGACCAAAATGATTCTGCATCTACTACTATTACTCCACACGTCGACCGCTTTCCAGCATGCATCTAGTGTATTAAGTTCATGGTAAAACGGAGTAATGCAATAAGAACGATGACATCATGTAGACAAGATAAACTCGCTTATGAATAAACCCCATCTTGTTACCTTTAATAGCAACGATACATGTGTGTCATGTCTCTTTCTGTCAATAATATTGAGCACCGCAAGATCGAGCCCATCACAAAGCACCTCTTCCCATTGCAAGATAAATCAATCTAGTTGGCCAAACCAAATCAAAAAATCAGAGAAGAAATACGATGCTATAACAATCATGCATAAAAGAGTTCAGCAAAGACACAAGTAATATTCACGGATAGAACTGATCATAAACACACAATTCATCGGATCCCAAAAAACACACCGCAAAAAAGAGTTACATCAAATAGATCTCCACGAACATCGTGGATAACATTGAATTGAAGATCAAAAGGAGATAAGAGGCCATCTAGCTACTAACTATGGACCGGTAGGTCTGTGGTATACTACTCACGCATCATCGGAGGGGCAGCAAGGATGATGAAGAACCCCTCCGTGATCGTTGCCCCCTCCAAAAGAGTGCCGAAAAAGGCCTCTAGATTGGATCTCGTGGTTCTTGAACTTGAGGCGGCAGAAAAAAACATTTCGTCGATTCCCCCAGGGTTTTGGGGATTTTAGAGTATTTATAGAGGCGAAGGTAGGTCAAGGGGGTGCCCATGGGCCCCACTACCCACCAGGAGCGCCGGATGCCCTGGCGTGCCCTGGTGCCTAGTGGGCCCCACGAGCGTCCTCTCATGCCCTCTAGAAGCTTCCTGGGTGTCTTCCTGCCAGAAAAAAATCTCCAAAAAGTTTCGTGGCATTTGGACTTCGTTTGGTATTCATATTCTGCAAAGTAAAATACAAGCAAAAAGTAGCAACTGGCACTGGGCACTATGTCAACAGGTTAGTCCCAAAAAATGATATGAAGTTGCTAGTAAATGTATATAAACCATCCAAGATTGATCATATAACAATATGAAATAATCAAAAAATATAGATATGTTGGAGACATATCAGCATCCCCAAGCTTAATTCCTGCTCGTCCTCGAGGAGGTAAATGATAAAACCAGAATTTTTATGTGGAATCTTGCCTATCATATTCATCACATGTTCTTTTCTTTTGTAGCATGGACATTTGGACTTTAGATGATTCAAAGCAATAGTTTACAATTGACATGAGGACATCCATACTCAAGCATATCAACAAGTAGCCATGTCTTTCAAAATATCAACGCTAAAGAAAGTTATCCCTAGCCCATTATGCTCAGTCATTGGTCCATTCATGAAACACACTCAAATATTAGTTACATCCAATGAACAAGTATGATAATAATGTTCCCTAGTTGGTGCTTTATAAGAGAAGATGGAGAGTCCATAAAACCAAAATTGCATAAAAGTAAATAGATAGGCTCTTCATAGAGGGAAGTAGAGATTTGTAGAGGTGGCAGAGCTCAAGGCTTAAATTGAGAGATAAAATTGTTTTGAGAGGCATTCTTTTCTTGTCAACGAAAACGACCGAGAATTAGGAATATCTTTCATGCTAGCTAAATCATAGGCGGTTCCCAAACAGAGTGCCGAAAAGGCCTCTAGATTGGGTCTCATGGTTCTGGAACTTGCGGCGGCGGAAAAAGTATTTCGTCGACTCCCCTAGGGTTTTGGGGATTTTAGAGTATTTATAGAGGCAGAGGTAGGTCAAGGGGGTGTCCGTGGGCCCCACTACCCACTAGGGCGTGCTTGAGGCCCCTGGCACGCCCTGGTGCCTAGTGTGCCCCACGAGCATCCTCTTGTCCCTCCAAAAGCTTCCTGGGTGTCTTCCTCCCAGAAAAAATCTCCAAAAAGTTTCGTGGCATTTGGACTGACTACGAAAAGAAGTCACATCCATGACATTATGGCCCGAACGAAAAAAATCTTCATGGTTATGACACTTTTATGACGATAATTGTGACAAAACCACGTATCATCATAATGTGGTGGGCTCCTACTTCTATGACAAAAAATCATGAAAAAAAATGAGATTTTCGTCCTGGGCGGGCCAGGGACGCACCTGCATGACATTCTTTGGGCCGTCCATGACGGAAAAAATCATGGTAGAAGCGAGGGTGAGGGAAATTTCGGTGAGTTCCCGGTTACGATGGGTGGTCGGGGCCGGGCGATGCATGGAGGTTTGTGCGTTTCTCTCGTATAGGTACACGCGCATGTGTGCGAGGCATTGGGCTCTAACTGAACCCGAGCGAGGCGTTCGCTTACTGAGCCCGAACGATTGAACTAGCTACCTTACTGAACCCGAGCGATCAATCCCTTGGCTGTTAACTGAAACCGAGCAATTCCTTCGCTAGTAACTGAACCCGAGTGATTCCTTCGCTACTGCTGCTAATTAAAGCCGATCGAACCTGCCTCTTGATGAACAATGACCGTTGTTGGGGGTTGGATGAACAGGACCCCGAGGAGGCCGCCACGCCCGAGCTAGTTGGGGGTGGATGGACAGGACCCCGTGGAGGGCTGGTTAAACAGTAGTAGCCAGTGGAGGTTGGATGAACAGTAGCCCGTGGATGAATAGTACCTGGTGGAGGCAGGAAGAAGATGCGGTGGATGAATAGTAGCAGGTGGAGGCTGGAGGAAGTCGATGGTGGATGAACAGTAGCCCGTGGAGGCTGGAGCGAGGTAGTAGACGGTGGATGAACAGTAGTCCGTGGAGTCCCGTTTTGTGGTACGCCAGACCCCTCCTGATGAACATGACCTCGTTTTGACCGTAGGCGCTCCAACATAAGTCAGTTTCCTCTGTTTTGCGGTACGCCACATGCCTCCCGATCAACAGGAGCCCGTTTCGACCGTAGGCGGTCAAACAGAAGTCTATTTCCTCTGTTTTGTGGTACGCCAGACCCCTCTCCATGAACCGGGTCCCATTTTGACCGTAGGCGGTCAAACAAAAGGCCGTTTCCTTCGTTCTATGGTACACCAGGCCCCGTTTCGGCTGTTTCGTCCAAGCCGATTGGCTCCTGATGAACACGACGCGTTCCGCTGCCTCCCGATGAACGTGACGCAGTTTCTCCGTTCTGGCCCAGCCAGTTGGCTGCCAATGAACATGACACAGTTGCTGCCGTCCGCTGCCTCTCCATGTACACGAGCCCTGGTCGTACGTATGCGCGAGTAGGCGTTCGAGACCCTGCCCATATGTACGTATGTGGCCTTATTTTTTGGCATGTGGTTGTACGTACGTGTACATAGTTTAGAAGGGACTGCCTGAACTTCTACGTCGGGGGCTCTACTACGACACGTGCCGCTGCTTGCTTGGCCACCGTTCATCGTTGCAGAGAGACCGATCGACCAGTATGTACGTACACGTTCGTGACCAGACAGACAACACTACGTACGCTTCGACCGGGTGGGTCCCAGCTATCAGGGAGGATAAGGACGCACTTACTTGCATGCGAAGATATAGCTAGCGGGTCCCAGCTGTCAGGGGGAGGAATCATTTTTATTTTGCGAGTAATAAGGAGGCACTTCCTTGTGTTCGAAGATGTAGCTGGTGGGTCCAGCTGTCAGCCTTACCGCCCAAAGTCCTCTTCCAGTGGCTGTCGTTCGTTGACCTCATTGACCATGATGCACCAAGAGTATCAAGGCTGTGGAAGACGGGGAGGCCTAGGAAGGGAACGACGTGGAGCAAGAGAAGGCGAGGCAGGTGGATGCCCACGTGAAGGGGAGTACCAGGGTTTACTGGTTCAACTACGGTGTAAGGTTTCCGTCGCCGGAGAATAACAGGGAGTGTGGGTGAGTAGAGGGAAGGCCTGGCCAGTGGTAGTATGGTTGGGCGGTGAGGCTTGAACGGCAGCACAGCCTGCCACGGGAGGCTGGAGCAGGCGGTACGGTGGGTGCTGGTTTGGGCGGCTGGAGCAAGAAGACTGGAGGTGGAAGATGCAGCACGGCCGTTGATTTAACATCCAACGGTCACTGCAGCTAGAATTGTTTTGACTAAGTTGAGAAACCCCTGTGTACGCGTCAACTTAGTAGGCCCACAAGTCAGCCTCCAAATCTGGTGGGTCCTAGCTAGCAGAGGGAATCATTTTTTTGCTCGTAATATGTTTCGAGTTAGAATAAAAAGAAAACAATTTAGCATCTTTGGTACAATCTATATTTTCGTGAAATGGATCATAATAAAGCTGGTGGGTCCTAGCTGTCAGGGAGAGGTATCTTTTTTCCGCGTAATAAAGGAAGCACTCCCTTGCGTGCGAAGATGTAGCTGGTGGGTCAAACCTGTTAGGGGGAGAAATCATTTGTTTTCGCATAATAAGGAGGGACTTGCTTATGAGCGGCCATGGGCCATGTGGGTCCCTACTATCAGCCACTCCATGTACATGCCTCTTACGATGGCTGTCGTTTCTTGACAAAGTTGACCATGCCGAGAGAACCAACATGGTAGACGATGGCGAGGCCTAACGACCCGGAGCCGGCGAAGACACAACAGTGGATGCCGATGCAGAGGGGAGTACGAGGGTTCACTGGTTCGGCTGCGGTGTGATGCTGTCATTGCTGGAGAATAACATGAGGTGTTGGTGAGTAGAGGAATGGCCTGGACGGCGATGGAAGTAGGGTGGTCCGGTGAGGCCAGCGAGGCAGCACAGCCGGCCATGGGAGGCGGTAGCAGGCGGTACTGCCGGCGGTGGTTTGGGCGGCTGAAGCATGAATATCCGAGATTGAAGAAGCACCACAGCCGTTGGATGGACATCCAATGACCACTCCTGCTAGAATCGTGTGTTGACTATAAGTTGACAAAGCCTTGCGTACGCCTCAACTTAGTAGGCCCACAAGTGACCATCACATCCGTGGCAGAGAACATATAGCCCATTTGTGATTTGTTATAATGTACAACCCATTTTGAATTCTAATGGAATTTACTGCAGCCCATTTACTGTTTGTTAAAATTATAGCCCATTTTCTAGCCAGGACAACGGTTAATAATCTCAACCAACCGCTCAAAAAAATCAAAAAAAATTCCCACATTTTGACGGGATTCGAAATATTTTTTATCCCAAAATTTCGAGTCAGACTAAATATAATTTAAAAATAGATTTGTATTAGGTAAATATCCAATGAAATTTTGTGCGTGCAACAAGTAGTGAAATTAAAAAAAATAGATCCAAAAATAGTAATTTTGAAACTAGTAACCTGTTCGGTGCATTTTTTTATATTTACCGCCCAATTTTTATAATTACAGCCCATTTATTATTTCTTAATGCCCATTTTCTTGGCAAGCCTAATGCGGGGCGGAGAATAACAAGTTGACCTGGGTTGGGTATTCCGCAAAAGAAGTATAGCTAGGCTAGCCATTATCACCTTGAAAAAATAATAGCCTGGGCTAGACGGGCCACAGCCCGTGATACGTCTCCAACGAATCTATAATTTTTTATTGTTCCATGCTATATTATATTCTGTTTTGGATGTTTTATGGGCTTTATTATACAGTTTATATTATTTTTGGGACTAACCTATTAACTGGAGGCCCAACCCAAATTGCTGTTTTTTTGCCTATTTCAGTGTTTCGAAGGAAAAAGATATCAAACGGAGTCCAAACGGAATGAAACCTTCGGGAACGTGATTTTCGGAACAAACGTGATCCAGAGGACTTGGAGTCTACGCAAAGCAATCAACGAGGAGAGCACGAGGCAGGGGGCGCGGCTACCCCCCCCCCCCCAGGCGCGCCCTCCACCCTCGTGGGGCCCATGTTGCTCCACCAACGTACTTCTTCCTCCTATATATACCTACGTACCCCCAAACTACCAAATAAGGAGCCAAAAACCTATTTCCACCGCCGCAACCTTCTGTACCCGTGAGATCCCATCTTGGGGCCTTTTCCGGCGCTCCATCGGAGGGGGCATTGATCACGGAGGGCTTCTACATCAACACCATAGCCTCTCCGATGATGTGTGAGTAGTTTACCTCAGACCTTCAGGTCCATACTTATTAGCTAGATGGCTTCTTCTCTCTCTTTGGATCTCAATACAAAGTTCTCCTTGATCTTCTTGGAGATCTATTCGATGTAATCTTCTTTTGCGGTGTGTTTGTCGAGATCCGATGAATTGTGGGTTTATGATCAAGATTATCTATGAACAATATTTGAATCTCCTCTGAATTCTTTTATGTATGATTGGTTATCTTTGCAAGTCTCTTCGTATTATCAGTTTGGTTGGGCCTACTAGATTGATCTTTCTTGCAATAGGAGAAGTGCTTAGCTTTGGGTTCAATCTTGTGGTGCTCGATCCCAGTGACAGTAGGGGAAACGACACATATTGTATTGTTGCCATCGAGGATAAAAAGATGGGGTTTATATCATATTGCATGAGTTTATCCCTATACATCATGTCATCTTACTTAAAGCATTACTTTGCTCTTTTGAACTTAATACTCTAGATGCATGCTGGATAGCGGTCGATGTGTGGAGTAATAGTAGTAGATGCAGAATCATTTTGGTCTACTTGGCGCGGACGTGATGCCTATATACATGATCATGCCTAGATATTCTCATAACTATGATCAATTCTATCAATTGCTCGACAGTAATTCGTTTACCCACCATAATACTTATGCTCTTGAGAGAAGCCACTAGTGAAACCTATGGCCCCCGGGTCTATTCTCCATCATATTAATCTTCCAACACTTAGTTATTTTTATTGCCTTTTATTTTACTTTGCAACTTTATTTCTCTTTAACATAAAAATACCAAAAATATTACCTTATCATATCTATCAGATCTCACTCTCGTAAGTGACCATTGAGGGATTGACAACCCCTTTATCGCGTTGGTTCCGAGGTTCTTATTTGTTAGTGTAGGTGTGAGGGACTCGCGCGTGATCTCCTACTGGATTGATACCTTGGTTCTCGAAAACTGAGGGAAATACTTACGCTACTTTACTGCATCACCCTTTCCTCTTCAAGGGAAAACCAACGCAGTGCTCAAGAGGTAGCAAGAAGGATTTCTGGCGCCGTTGCCGGGGAAATTCGCGCCAAGTCAAGTCAAGTCAAGACATACCAAGTACCCATCACAAACTCTTATCCCTCGCATTACATTATTTGCCATTTGCCTCTCGTTTTCCTCTCCCCCACTTCACCCTTGCCGTTTTATTCGCCCTCTCTTTTCCATTCGCCTCTTTTTCGCTTGATTCTTGTTTGCTCGTGTGTTGCATTGCTTGCTTGTCACGATGGCTCAAGATAATACTAAATTGTGTGACTTTACCAATACCAACAACAATGATTTTCTTAGCACTCCGATTGCTCCTCTTACCGATGCTGAATCTTGTGAAATTAATGCTACTTTGTTGAATCTTGTCATGAAAGATCAATTCGCCGGCCTTCTTAGTGAAGATGCCGCTACCCATCTGAATAGCTCCGTTGCTTTGTGTGATATGCAAAAGAAGAAAGATGTGGACAATGATATTGTTAAATTGAAGCTATTTCCTTTTTCTCTTAGAGATCGTCCTAAAGTTTGGTTTTCGTCTTTGCCTAAAAATAGTATTGATTCATGGAATAAGTGCAAAGATGCTTTTATATCTAAGTATTTTCCTCCCGCTAAAATCACCTCTCTTAGAAACGATATCATGAATTTTAAGCAACTTGATCATGAACATGTTGCACAAGCTTGGGAGAGGATGAAATTAATGATACGTAATTGCCCTACACATGGTTTGAATCTTTGGATGATTATACAAAAAATTTATGCTGGATTGAATTTTGCTTCTAGAAATCTTTTAGATTCGGCCGCGGGAGGCACTTTTATGGAAATCACTTTAGGATAAGCTACTAAACTCCTAGATAATATTATGGTTAATTATTCTCAATGGCACACCGAAAGATCTACTAATAAAAAAGTTCATGAGATAGAAGAAATTAATGTTTTGAGTGGAAAGATGGATGAACTTATGAAATTATTTTCTACTAAAAGTGTTTCTTCTGATCCTAATAATATGCCTTTGTCTACTTTGATTGAGAATAATAATGAATCTATGGATGTGAATTTTGTTGGTAGGAATAATTTTGGTAACAACGCGTACAGAGGGAACTTTAATCCTAGGCCGTTCCCAAGTAATTCCTCCAATAATTATGGTAATTCCTACAACAATTCTTATGGAAATTTTAATAAGATGCCCTCTGAATTTGAGACTAGTGTTAAGGAGTTTATGAATTCGCAAAAGAATTTCAATGCTTTGCTTGAAGAAAAATTGCTTAAGGTTGATGAATTGGCTAGGAACGTTGATAGAATTTCTCTTGATGTTGATTCTTTGAAACTTAGATCTATTCCACCTAAGCATAATATCAATGAGTCTCTCAAAGACATGAGAATTTCCATTGATGAGTGCAAAGAAAGAACCGCTAGGATGCGTGCTAAGAAAGATTGCTTTGTGAAAGCGTGTTCTTCTAGTTTCTATGAAAATAAAGATGAAGATCTAAAATTTATTGATGTGTCTCCTATTAAATCTTTGTTTTGCAATATGAATCTTGATAATGATGGGACTGGAGATGAGTCACCTTTACCTAGAAGGCGTCCCAAAAATTCGGAGTTTTTAGATCTGGATGCAAGAATTGGTAAAAGTGGGATTGAAGAGATCAACACTTCAGATATTAATGAACCCACTATCTTGGATTTCAAGGAATTTAATTATTATAATTGCTATTTGATAGATTGTATTTCCTTGTTGCAATCCGTGCTAAATTCTCCTCATGCTTATAGTCAAAATAAAGCTTTTACTAAACATATCATTGATGCTTTGATGCAATCTTATGAAGATAAACTTGAGTTGGAAGTTTCTATCCCTAGAAAACTTTATGATGAGTGGGAAGAATTAATGATTTTCTTATTGTTGCAAATAGTAACTATGTGCCCGTAGATTTCATTGTTCTTGATATAGATTGCAATCCTTCATGTCCTATTATTCTTGGTAGACCTTTCCTTAGAACGATTGGTGCAATTATTGATATGAAGGAAGGAAATATTAGATGCCAATTTCCGTGAAGGAAAGGCATGGAACACTTTCCTAGAAAGAAAATAAAATTACCATATGAATCTATTATGAGAGCTACTTATGGATTGCCTACCAAAGAAGGCAATACCTAGATCTATCCTTGCTTTTATGCCTAGCTAGGGGCGTTAAACGATAGCGCTTGTTGGGAGGCAACCTAATTTTATTTTAGTTTTTTGCTTTTTGCTTTTGTTTAGGAATAAATCTTTGATCTAGCCTCTGGTTAGATTTGTTTTTATGTTTTAATTAGTGTTTGTGCCAGGTTAAACCTATAGGATCTTCTTGGGTGATAGTTATTTGATCTTGCTGAAATTTCCAGAAACTTTCCGTTCACGAAAACAATTGTTAAAAATCACAAGAACGTGCTAAAATACTGATTCCAATTGAAGTAGATCAATAAACAAATTGTCTAGGTTGCCCTATTTTGGTAGTTTTTTCTGAGTTCCAAAAATTTGCGTTAGTTACAGATTACTACTGACTGTTCTGTTTTTGACAGATTCTGTTTTTCGTGTGTTGATTGCTTATTTTGATGAATCTATGGCTAATAAAATAGCTTATACACCATAGAGAAGTTGGAATACAGTAGGTTTAACACCAATATAAATAATGAATGAATTCATTACAGTACCTTGAAGTGGTGTTTTGTTTTCTTTCGCTAACGGAGCTTACGAGATTTTCTGTTAAGTTTTCAAGTTTTGGGTAAAAGATTTGATGGATTATGGAACAAGGAGTGGCAAGAGCCTAAGCTTTGGGATTCCCATGGCACCCCAAGATAATCTAAGGACACCCAAAAGCCAAAGCTTGGGGATGCCCCGGAAGGCATCCCCTCTTTCGTCTTCGTCCATCGGTAACTTTACTTGGAGCTATATTTTTATTCACCACATGATATGTGTTTTGCTTTGAGCGTCTTGTATGATTTGAGTCTTTGCTTTTTAGTTTACCACAATCATCCTTGCTGTACACACCTTTTGAGAGAGACACACATGATTCGGAATTTATTAGAATACTCTATGTGATTCACTTATATCTTTTGAGCTATATAGTTTTTGCTCTAGTGCTTCACTAAAATCTTTTAGAGCACGGTGGTGGATTTGTTTTATAGAAACTATTGTTCTCTCATGCTTCACTTATATTATTTTTAGAGTCCTACAAAATAGCATGGCAATTTGCTTTAATTATGATAGGCATCCAAGATTAGTAAAAAAAATCTTATGAGTGTGTTGAATACTATGAGAAGTTTTGATGCTTGATAATTGTTTTGAGATATGAAGATGGTGATATTAGAGTCATGCTAGTTGAGTAGTTGTCGATTTGAGGAATACTTGTGTTAAAGTTTGTGATTCCCGTAGCATGCGCGTATGGTGAACCATTATGTGATGAAGTTGGAGCATGATTTATTTATTGATTGTCTTCCTTATGAGTGGCGGTCGGGGACGAGCGATGGTCTTTTCCTACCAATCTATCCACCTAGGAGCATGCACGTAATACTTTGCTTTGATAACTTGTAGATTTTTGCAACAAGTATATGATTTCTTTATGACTAATGTTGAGTCCATGAATTATACGCACTTTCCATCCTTCCACCATGCTAGCCTCTCTAATACCGCGCACTTTTCACCGGTATCATACACCCACCATATACCTTCCTCAAAACATCCACCATACCTACCTATCATGGCATTTCCATATCCATTCCGAGATATATTGCCATGCAACTTACCACCATTCCGTTTACTATGACACGCTCCATCATTGTCATATTGCTTTGCATGATCATGTTGTTGGCATCGTATTTGTGGCAAAGCCACCGTTCATAATTCTTTCATACATGTCACTCTTGATTCATAGCATATCCCGGTACACTGCCGGAGGCATTCACATAGAGTCATATTTTTTTCTAAGTATTGAGTTGTAATTGTTGAGTTGTAAGTAATAAAAGTGTGATGATCATCATTATTAGAGCATTGTCCCAAGTGAGGAAAGGATGATGGAGACTATGATTCCCCCACAAGTCGGGATGAGACTCCGGACGAAAATAAAAAAAAAGGAAAAAAGAGGCCATTAAAAAAGAGAAAAGGCCCAAAAAAATGAGAGAAAAAGAGAGAAGGCACAATGCTACTATCCTTTTTCCACACTTGTGCTTCAAAGTAGCACCATGATCTTCATGATAGAGAGTCTCCTATGATATTACTTTCATATACTAGTGGGAAGTTTTCATTATAAAACTTGGCTTGTATATTCCAATGATGGGCTTCCTCAAAATGCCCTAGGTCTTCGTGAGCAAGCGAGTTGGTTGCACACCCACTTAGTTTCTTTTGTTAAGCTTTCATATACTTATAGCTCTAGTGCATCCGTTGCATGGCAATCCCTACTCACTCACATTGATATCTATTGATGGGCATCTCCATAGCCCGTTGATACGCCTAGTTGATGTGAGACTATCTTCTCCTTTTTGTCTTCTCCACAACCACCATTCTATTCCACATATAGTGCTATGTCCATGGCTCACGCTCATGTATTGTGTGAAGATTGAAAAAGTTTGAGAACACCAAAAGTATGAAACAATGGCTTGGCATGTCATCGGGGTTGTGCATGATTTAAATACTTTGTGTGGTGAAGATAGAGCATAGCCAGACTATATGATTTTGTAGGGATAACTTTCTTTGACCATGTTATATTGAGAAGACATAATTGCTTAGTTAGTATGCTTGAAGTATTATTATTTTTATGTCAATATTAAACTTTTATCTTGAATCTTTCGGATATGAATATTCATACCACAAATAAGAGAATTACATTGAAAATTATGCTAAGTAGCATTCCACATCAAAAATTCAGTTTTTATCATTTACCTACTCGAGGACGAGCAGGAATTAAGCTTGGGGATGCTTGATACGTCTCCAACGTATCTATAATTTTTTATTGTTCCATGCTATATTATATTCTGTTTTGGATGTTTTATGGGCTTTATTATACACTTTTATATTATTTTTGGCACTAACCTATTAACGGGAGGCCCAGCCCAAATTGCTGTTTTTTTGCCTATTTCAGTGTTTCGAAGGAAAAAGATATCAAACGGAGTCCAAACGGAATGAAACCTTCGGGAACGTGATTTTCGGAACAAACGTGATCCAGAGGACTTGGAGTCTACGCAAAGCAATCAACGAGGAGAGCATGAGGCAGGGGGCGCGCCTACCCCCCCAGGCGCGCCCTCCACCCTCGTGGGGCCCACGTTGCTCCACCGACGTACTTCTTCCTCCTATATATACCTATGTACCCCCAAACTAGCAGATAAGGAGCCAAAAACCTATTTCCACCACCGCAACCTTCTATACCCGTGAGATCCCATCTTGGGGCCTTCTTCGGCGCTCCGCCGGAGGGGGCATTGATCATGGAGGGCTTCTACATCAACACCATGGCCTCTCCGATGATGTGTGAGTAGTTTACCTCAGACCTTTGGGTCCATAGTTATTAGCTAGATGGCTTCTTCTCTCTCTTTGGATCTCAATACAAAGTTCTCCTCGATCTTCTTGGATATCTATTCAAGGTAATCTTCTCTTGCGCTGTGTTTGTCGAGATCCGATGAATTGTGGGTTTATGATCAAGATTATCTATGAACAATATTTGAATCTCCTCTGAATTCTTTTATGTATGATTGGTTATCTTTGCAAGTCTCTTCGAATTATCAGTTTGGTTTGGCCTATTAGATTGATCTTTCTTGCAATAGGAGAAGTGCTTAGCTTTGGGTTCAATCTTGTGGTGCTTGATCCCAGTGACAGTAGGGGAAACGACACGTATTGTATTATTGCCATCGAGGATAAAAAGATGGGGTTTATATCACATTGCATGAGTTTATCCCTCTACATCATGTCATCTTACTTAAAGCATTACTCTGTTCTTTTGAACTTAATACTCTAGATGCATGCTGGATAGCGGTCGATGTGTGGAGTAATAGTAGTAGATGCAGAATCGTTTCGGTCTACTTGTCGCGGACGTGATGCCTATATACATGATCATACCTAGATATTCTCATACCTATGCTCAATGCTATCAATTGCTCGAAAGTAATTTGTTTACCCACTGTAATACTTATGCTCTTGAGAGAAGCCACTAGTGAAACCTATGGCCCCCGTGGTCTATTCTCCATCATATTAATCTTCCAACACTTAGTTATTTTTATTGCCTTTTATTTTACTTTGCATCTTTATTTCTCTTTATCATAAAAATACCAAAAATATTATCTTATCATATCTATCAGATCTCACTCTCGTAAGTGACCGTTGAGGGATTGACAACCCCCGCGTTGGTTGCGAGGTTCTTATTTGTTTGTGTAGGTGTGAGGGACTCGTGCGTGATCTCCTACTGGATTGATACCTTGGTTCTCAAAAACTAAGGGAAATACTTACGCTACTTTACTGCATCACCCTTTCCTCTTCAAGGGAAAACCAACGCAATGCTCAAGAGGTAGCAGCCCGCCCAGTTGATACCCTGCTCGCTCTGAACAACAACAAAAATATCACTCAAGAAAAACTCTGCTCACACCTCAAAAAACAAATACTGCTCGAGTTGCTAGGTCCCAACCGTCGGACGCTCCTTGTGCAATTCTCTCGTTTATTGACTATATAGGTTGACAATGGTGTGGGACCGTGATGTTAGGAAACCAGAGGAAAAAAAATATAGTTGTATATAATAAGGAGGCACTTGCGTACGTACAACTATGGCCCTGGTGGGTCCCTACTTTCATCCTCTCCAAGTAAAGTCATCTCCCGATTCCTCATGTTCGTTAACCATGTTGACAACATGAGACGGCGGCGCCATGGCGAGCGCAACAACTCGAAGGACGACGGAGAGGGCCTCGCGGGCCCTACGGATGGTCTGATACAGTGTCCGCTGCTCATTCAGGAAGACAGGATCATCGGACCCCTATGAGCACCTTCGAGAGAGTGAGCCGGCATGAATCAGTAAGATGATGATTTGGTCGGAAGATCATATGGTTTCACCTCTAGCCTACCCGAATTGCCGTATAGGCTATGCATGAAAAATAAGACGATGAACTTATTAAGCACAGAAACAACAGAAGAGGATGATGTTCTTAACATGCAAATCACTAGCATTAGATCAACATGCAAAATAATACGAAGCATTATTCTCAGGAGGCACGGTGAGCAGCTCGTGATGCCGCATGCCACAGCATTCCAAGCTCAACTTTGTAACCAAACACACAAGGCCTCGCATTTCAAAGAAAACATTCAGAACAAACTCTTAAAATACCCTACTTAAGTCAACATTCATGATTATGCATCTCATCAGAGTCGATATTTACTTCTGAACTGAACACATGAATAGGAAAAAATGATCGACGCTGCTCGCGGCAAAGGGCGTCCCATTCCAAAAATATCAAATGCATGTCTTCTAGCTAACATCAATGAGCAAAATTGGACAAGGTTTTCCAATTCCAAAATATCAAACGAATGTCTTCTTGCTAACATCAATGATTAAACTTTGACAAGATTTTCCCATTCAAAATATGTAATGCCTATGATTGTGGAACGGGCAGGGATTGTCATCAGTTTGCACATTGAAATGGCACATGGAGCCAGATTAACCAGCTTATCTTTTTGTGCAGTTCCACTAAAATCAAACAATGTCTTGCGTAGGATGGTGGATTTTGTATTTATATGTTGCAGGGCCTTGAAGACATTGGCAGCTCCCTTCAAGTAGATAGTCCGGTGGCTCAAGGTGACAACGAATGATTAGAGAACCATTCGATGTATTGTGCATGATGAAGTATTATGGAGGACATAAACCATATGATTTTGTGCAGTTCCACTTAAATCAAGCTGAGCATCCATGTCTGCATAAATACAGAAAAAGTGTGATGAATATAATAGTGATACTAGTTGATTAAACATACACTCACAAATATAATCATCTTCATTATCTTAACAGGAAAAGATAGCAATACAATAGCTTCAATTAAACATTTATTCAAAACAATACAACAATATAAGTATCACAACATAACAAAGCACGATCACGTGGATGAAGGCCGATACTGTAGGGAAACGTTGCATGGAAAACAAAAAAATATTCTACGCACACAAAATGATCTATCCATGGAGATGCATAGCAGTGAGGGGAGAGTGTGTCTACGTACCCTCATAGACCGTAAGCGGAAGCATTTCATAACGCGGTTGATGTAGTCAAACTTCTTCGCACATCAACCGATCAAGTACCGAACGCATGGCACCTCCGCATTCTTCACACATTCAGTTCGGTGACGTCCCTCGCCTTCTTGATCCAGCAAGACGTCGAGGTAGTAAATGAGTTCCGTCAGCACGAGGGCATGGTGACGGTGATGGTGAAGTGATCTCCGCAGGGCTTCGCCTAAGCACTATGAAAATATGACCGGGGGTGTAAACGATGGAGGGGGGCGCCGCACAGGGCTAACAATTGATCTGGTGTGTGTTAGGCGGCCCCTTACCACATATACATAGGTGGGAGGGGGAGGGTACAGTCCAGGGCGCACCCTAGGGCTGGCCCCCGGCCCCCTAGGGGTCCTGCCGTCCCCTGCGCCCCCCTGCCATGTTTCCCCAAGGGGGAAGGAAAGAGGGGGGAGAGGGAAGGAAGTGGGAATCCTAATCCACACATTCCTTTCCCTTCTCCCCTTTCCTTCTCCTACTTAGGCCGGCCCATATGGGGGCCGCACCAGCCCCTTGTGGCTGGTGCGTTTCCCCTCTTGGCCCATAAGTCCCATATCTTTTGCCGGGGATGGCCGAAACCCCTTCCGGTGACCCGATAAGTACCCGGTACCCCCTGAAACACTTCCGGTGTCCGAATACCATCGTCCTATATATCAATCTTTACCTGTCGACCATTTCGAGACTCCTCTTCATGTTCGTGATCTCATCTGGGACTCCTAACAACAATCGGTCACCAAATCACATAACTCATAAAATACTATATCGTCATCGAACGTTAAGTGTGCGGACCCTACGGGTTCGAGAATTATGTAGACATGACCGAGACCCCTCTCCGGTCAATAACCAATAGCAGAACCTGTATGCCCATATTGGCTCCTACATATTCTACGAAGACCTTTATCGGTCGAACCGTTATGACAACATACGTAATTCCCTTTGTCCATCGGTATGTTACTTGCCCGAGATTCGATCGTCGGTATCTTTATACCTAGTTCAATCTCATTACCGGCAAGTCTCTTTACTCGTTCCGTAATACATCACCTCGTGACTAACTACTTAGTCGTTTGCTTGCAAGCTTATGGTGTGTATTGCCAAGAGGGCCCAGAGATACCTCTCTGATACTCAGAGTGACAAATCCTAATCTCGATCTATGCCAACTCAACAAACACCTTCGGAGATACCTGTAGAGCATCTTTATAATCACCCAGTTATGTTGTGAGATTTGATAGCACACAAGGCATTCCTCCGGTATCCGGGAGTTGCATAATCTCATAGTCGAAGGAATATGTATTTGACATGAAGAAAGCAACAACAATAAAACTGAACGATCATTATGCTAAGCTAACAGATGGGTCTTTTCCATCACATCATTCTCCTAATGATGTGATTCCGTTATCAAATGACAACTCATGTCAATGGTTAGGAAACCTTAACCATCTTTGATCAACGAGCTAGTCTAGTAGAGGCTCACTAGGGACATGGTGTTTGTTTATGTATTCACACATGTATTAAGGTTTCCGATCAATACAATTCTAGCATTCATAATAAACATTTATCATGAATAAGGAAATACAAAATAACAACTTTATTATTGCCTCTAGGGCATATTTCCTTCAGATACTGACCTCGTATGTTACAGCTGCGTCGGGCACTGACTTGGTCGTACCTTTCCTTGTGGTGTGAATTTTGCACTCCACGTGTTGTTGAGTTTCCCTTAGTCTCTGCAGACTAGTCATGTCACCAGCGTCTACTAATACTCTAAAGCTTCTCGATCATTCCTTGTGTAATGTAGAGCAAACAATGACTGCTTCTTTCTGCAAAGTGGAAAGATCAATCGGGCCCAATAATGCCACAACTTGCCTTAAACACATTGGCTCCTTTTGTGCAGTTCAACTAAAATCAAAGTCGAAATAGAATCGAGCAGAAGTTTTGATATCCCCACAGGCAAAATTTGGTATAAAGGAAACAATTACTGAGAAATAACAGTTGATGACTTGTACGCCCAGAAGAAAAAACATCTACCTTATCTTAATGGGAAACAAAGCATGATGATACGTCCATTTTGCATCATGTTTTCCTACTATTATTTATAATATTTTTATGTATAATAATGCTTTATGGAGTAATTCTGATGCCTTTTCTCTCATACTGTGCAAGGTTTACACAAAAAGGGAGAATACCTGCAGCTGGAATTCTGGACCTGAAAAAGCTACGTTGGAGATATCTATTCTGCACATCTCCAAATGAGATGAAATTTTACGGAGAATTATTTTGGAATATTTAATAAATATGGAGCAAATAACTACCAGAGGGGGGCTGCCTAGTGCCCAAAAGACACCAGGGCGCGCCAGGCCCCCCAGACACGCCATGGCGGGTGGTGGGCAGCCCAGCCCACCTCCGGTGCCCATCTTATGGTATAAGATCTTTTGACCTAGAAAAATAAAGGGAGGACTTTCGGGACGGAGCGCCACCATCTCGAGGCAGAACTTGGGCAGGAGCACTTTTGCCCTCCGGCCGAGCGATTCTGCCGGGGAACTTCCCTCCTGGAGGGGGAAATCAAAGCGATCGTCATCACCAACAACCCTCTTATCTTTGGGAGGCCAATCTCCATCAACATCTTCAACAGCACCATCTCAGTGATGTTATGTGAACGTCGACAACATGACACTTCACCATATTTGGGCCTAAGGGAATGCATTGTGGAGTAGTTATCAGATGATGGGTTGCTAGAGTGGCATAAGCTTAAACCCTAGTTTATGCGCTACTTTGTAAGGGACTGATTTGGATCCATATGTTTACACTACAAAAAAAAGACACATCCTTGACATTTTGGGTCGAACGGAAATTTTTTCTGTCATACTTATGACACTTCTATGACGATAATTGTGACAAAACCCGGTATCATCATAGATGTGGTGGGCTCCTACTTCTATGACAAAAAATCATGACATAAAAATGGGCTTTTCGTCCTGGGCGGGCCGGAGACGCAGCTGCATGACATTCTTTGGGCTTCCATGATAGAAAAAACCGTGGTAGAAGCGAGGGCGCGGAAAATATCGGGGAGTTCCCGGTACGGTGGGTGGTCGGGGGCCGAGCGATGCGTGTTTCTCTCGTACACATACGTGCGTGTGTGCGAGGCGTTGCGCTCTAACTGAACCCGAGCGATTGCACTATAGGCAACGCGTTACTGAACCCGAGCGATCGATCGATGGCTGTTAACTGAACCCGATCGAGCGATCCTTCGTTCGCTACTGCTGCTAACTGAAGCCGATCGAACCTGCTGCCTCCTTCCCTTGATGAACAGTGAGCGTTGTT
>NC_057805.1:90576733-90606816 GCF_018294505.1 Triticum aestivum
CCCGATCGATCGAGCCGATTGGGCGTGGATGAACAGGACCCCGTGGAGGGCTAGATGAACAGGAACCCGTGGAGGGCTGGTTGAATAGTAGCCGGTGGAGGGCTGGTTGAACAGTAGCCGGTGGAGGGCTCTATCAACAGTAGCCCATGGAGGGGTGGTTGAACAGGACCCCCGTGGAGAGGGCTGGTTGAACAGTAGCCGGTGGAGGAGCGCGCAGTGGAGGCTTGATGACCAGGAGCCCGTGGATGAACATTCACAGGTGGAGTCTGGAGGAGGTCGACGGTGGATGAACAGTAGCCCGTGGAGGCCGGAGGAGGTCGACGGTGGAGATGAACAGTATCCCGTGGAGTCCCGTTTTGCGGTACGCCACACCCCTCCCGATGAATAGGACCCCCATTTCGACCGTAGCGCTCCAACACAAGTCTGTTTCCTCCGTTTTGCGGTACGCCACACCCCTCCCGATCAACAGGACCCCGTTTCGACCATAGGAGATCTGTTTCCTCCATTTTGCGGTACGCCAGACCCCTCCCGATGAACAGGATCCCGTTTCCACCGTGGCCAGTCGAACACAAGGTCGTTTCCTCCGTTCTGCAGTACGCCACACTACAAAAAAATACACTTCCGTGATGATACGTGTTTGTCACAGTAGGTCGTGTTTTTTGTCATGCATGTACATCCATGAGGATTTTATGACAGAATCAAGATAGTCATACCTGTGCTGTCGTAGAAGTGTTCCATGACATTACCAAAATTATCATCACGGAAGTGTCCACTTCCATGATGATAAATCGCGCGTCATAGAAGTGCTTTCATCAAGGGTGACCGACACGTGGCATCCACCGTAACGGAACGCCGTTAAGCTATCGGGTCGGGCTTTGGATCCGATAACCCGTTAACAGCCCCGACCAATGGGAAATTTCCACGTGTAAAATTCTTATTGGCCGGACGAAACATGTGTCAGCTCGTCAGTGGGTCAGATAGGCGCCTATGATATGTCGACACGTGCCACGGCCCACCACTGGCCCATTTAGCTTACAAAGCCTGCCCGTTTGACTTGGTCAAAAGTTAACGGGCTGGCCCATGAAAAGCCTGTTAACGGTCTCTTCGCAAATAGCCCATTTTACGGCCCGTTAACTCACGGCCCGTTAGGCCCTAAAGGAAATCGGCCCAACAACGTCATGTGGGCCGTCGAATATAACACTAGCCCATTTCACTTTCGGCCCATGTATGGCCCACGACGTCTTTCGGCCCATATGAGGCCTTCGTATCTTTCGGCCCTTTACAGGCCCACGGTGACTCTAGCCCATAATGAACAGTAATTTTCTTTATACCCGTTAACGGCCCGTGATTTACATGGGCCGTTTCCAGCCCGTGTTAGCTTTCGGCCTATTGACGGCCCATACGTTCTTGGGCTCCTTTTCGGCCCTCGATTACTTCCGGCCCGTTACTGGCCTGTTCCCCTAATGGGCCAAATTCGGCCCATGGCAAGAGTCGACCCGTTACTGGCCTGTTCCCCTAATGGGCCAAATTCGGCCCATGGCAAGAGTCGGCCCGTTACTGGCCTGTTACCCTAATGGGCCAAATTCGGCCCATGGGAAGAGTCGGCCCGTTTCTGGCCTGTTAACCCGTTGCGCCGTTTCCAGCCCGTCCTATATTCTGGCCCATTAACGACCCGTTATGCCTGTGACAGAATTAAGCCTTTGCTGTCCTACGGCCTATTAACAGCCTGTTACCGTGCTGGGCCGATACCAATTACCCCCGATTACGGCCCATGTAGACCCATTTATCCGACGGCCCGAGGCCCACCGATTGCAGGCCCATTTATCGACGCCCCGTAGGGGACCCATGGATCCCACGGCCCATATATGGCCCATGGTAGTTGCGGCCACTAGCAAACCAGGGAAAAAGAAGACTAGGAAATAAATAAGGCCGAAACTAACGCTAGGCTATTAAGGCGATTGCACAGATTACATCCACTCGGCATCAAAGATCGCCACCAGTGCAAATATAGGGAACACCCTACACTATACAAAAATGGCTTGTTGTTTTCTTCAGCCGGTGGCTACACGTTAAGAATAAATTTTGTATCGCACCAAAACAAATTACAACTATATAACAAAAGGAAGGTTGGCATAAAACTTAACAGTCTAGCAGATAAATGCACCACCAGAAGTTCAGAAGCTCAGTTCATTTGACCTGACTGTTACGTTTTCATGATGTATTGTCAGATGGAGCACCATAACCCTCGCCTTCATTTCCCGTAGGCTCCTGAACAACATACCAAATGTCTGATAGTCTAGTTTCAAAACAATGCATATCTTGACGACATTGAGCAATGTTTCTCCTTGTTTCACAAAGGGTCTCTGTTAGGGAATGGACTTGTGTCTGGAGCGCAGATACAACATTACTTTGAGCTTGCATATCTTGATCATGAGGCAGTTTGGACGATATTTCCTTAACAACCAACTTAGTATTACGCAGGAACGTGCTTTTGGCACTGTTAGTGGACAGGTACTGACCCACTGCAGCAAGAGCTGACATTGCAGTTATAGTTGCCTCGCCACCTTCAGAAGGTGGCGGTTCTACCATTTTTTCCATAGCTCGCTGAAAAGTTGAGGTTTTACATTAGTAGTACCAGAACAGAAGATATTAAGGAGGCAGCAAAACCAAACAAAATAGCTTTGGTCTATATACAGAACTTATTGTGGTGAACCCATGTAAAATATTAGTTGTATTTTATTGCAAAGTACATTATAAAACCAGGTTCCAAACATATGACGATGTACCATCGCTAATGTATTGTCTATTTCTTCACATTGTATTGAGGGCTAAGGATAAAGAGACGAAGTTTATAATACGGTAAGCAGTATTTTTTCCAGAGTGGCTTGCCAACCCAGTTCTGGTATTGAAGAAGAACAACAAGTGGCGCATGTGTATAGACTACACCAGCCTCAACAAGGCCTGCCCCAAGGATCCGTTTGCTTTGCCACGGATTGACCAAGTGATAGACTCCACAGCCGGATGCGAGCTGTTGACTTTTTTGGATGCCTATTCAGGGTACCATCAGATCAAGTTGGACCCAGCAGACCGCCTGAAGACTACCTTCATCACACCATTTGGAGCTTTCTGTTACGTGACTATGACATTCGGCTTAAGGAATGCCGGTGCCACTTTTCAGCGTTGCATGCAGAAATGCCTCCTCAAGCAACTCGGCAGAAATGCCCACGTCTATGTAGACGACATTGTGGTGAAGACAGAGAAGCGCGGCACCTTGCTAGAAGACCTCAAAGAAACATTCGCCAACTTGCGCCGATTCCAAATCAAGCTCAACCCTGAGAAATGCGTGTTCGGAGTACCAGCCGGCCAGCTGCTAGGCTTTCTGGTCTCCGAACGCGGCATCGAGTGCAACCCTATGAAGATCAAGGCCATCGAGAGGATGGAGATTCCCACCAAATTGCGAGATGTGCAGAAGTTCACCGGATGCTTGGCCTCCCTAAACCGCTTTATCAGCCGGCTAGGAGAAAAGGCTCTCCCCCTGTACCGACTCATGAAGAAATCCACTCACTTCGAGTGGAATGACCAAGCCGACCAAGCCTTCCATGAGCTGAAGAAGATGCTGACCACCCCACCTGTCCTGGCGGCACCGACTGAGAAGGAGCCCATGCTCCTCTACATTGCCGCGACTAG
The DNA here is from genome assembly GCF_018294505.1 of Triticum aestivum. Lineage (NCBI taxonomy): Eukaryota > Viridiplantae > Streptophyta > Magnoliopsida > Poales > Poaceae > Triticum > Triticum aestivum. The sequence goes on from NC_057805.1 coordinate 90,580,421, forward strand.
CCGAGTGGTCAGTACAGTTGTCGTGGTCCAGCGCCCGGAAGAAGGCCGAGCCCAGCTAGTCCAGAGGCCGGTGTATTATCTAAGCGAAGTACTATCCAGTTCAAAGCAAAACTACCCGCACTACCAGAAGATGTGCTATGGTGTGTACTTTGCCGCCAAGAAGCTAAAACCCTACTTCCAAGAGCATCCCATCACGGTCGTGTGCACCGCCCCGCTTGCCGAGATCATAGGCAGCCGGGATGCATCCGGCCGGGTGGCTAAATGGGCCATTGCATTGGCACCATACACAATCTTCTACCAGCCCCGCACCACCATCAAGTCCCAAGCATTGGCCGACTTCCTCGTCGACTGGGTCGTGACCCATTACCTACCGCCGGCTCCCGACTCAACCCATTGGCGGATGCACTTCGACGGGTCCAAGATGCGCACCGGCTTGGGAGCCGGTATCGTCCTCACCTCTCCCAAAGGCGACAAACTCAGATACACGCTGCAAATCCACTTCGCCGCCTCCAACAACGTGGCCGAGTACGAGGCGCTCGTACATGGGCTCCGGCTAGCCAAAGAGCTCGGCATACGCCGGATCCTATGTTACGGCGACTCAGACTTGGTGGTCCAGCAGTCGTCTGGTGACTGGGACGCCAAGGACGCGAACATGGCGAGCTATCGGTTCCTCGTCCAGCAGATTAGTGGGTACTTCGAAGGGTGCGAGTTCCTTCACGTACCAAGGGTCGACAACGACCAAGCAGATGCCCTGGCACGGATCGGCTCCACCCGACAGGCTATACCGACCGGCGTCTCCCTCCAGCGCCTCCTCAAGCCGTCCATCAAACCGTCTCTAGAGTCGAACTCTATCTTCGTACCGCCTGTCCCCGATGCAGTCGGATCCGACTGGAGGAACCCCGCAGGCGGCACGGGGACTTCGAGAACTGCCCCACCGACTGCCGTAGTCGCACCCGGCCCGGGGACTTCAGAACCCGGCCCGGGGACTGCAGCAGTCGGCCCGGGGACTGCGGCAACACAAGAAGCGGTGGCCGACTCCAATTTCACGCCACCTGACCCACCCACCCGAGTCATGGTGGCTACACTAACAGAAGAAGAAGTCACAGCTCCATCTTGGGCCCAGCCCATCCTCAGATTCCTAGTCAGCAGAGAGCTGCCGGCTGATGAGATCTCAGCAAGACTAGTGCAACAGAGAGCTTGTCAAGCGCAGCATCACTGGAGTCTTCCAGCGTTGTGTCGAGCCAGAAAAAGGAGTGGCAATCCTCAAGGATATCCATCAAGGCGAATGCGGCCACCAAGCAGCCTCAAGATCACTTGTGGCCAAGGCTTTCCGCCATGGTTTCTTTTGGCCGACTGCTTTGGAAGATGCCAAAGAGATAGTCAAGAGCTGCAGAGGATGCCAAGTTTTCAGTTCCAAGCAACACCTGCCAGCTTCTGCACTCAAGACCATTCCCCTCACCTGGCCCTTTGCCGTCTGGGGACTGGATATGGTGGGTCCTTTCAAGACAGCCCGCGGCGGCTTGACACATCTGCTTGTCGCCGTGGACAAGTTCACAAAGTGGATCGAAGCGAAGCCAATAAAGAAGCTGAACGGGCCGACTGCCGTGACATTCATCACCGACATCACTACTCGGTACGGCGTACCGCACAGCATCATCACCGACAACGGCACAAACTTTGCCAAAGGAGCACTGGCACGTTTCTACGCGACGCAGGGCATCTGACTGGACTTAGCGTCCGTTGCCCACCCGCAGTCAAACGGCCAGGTCGAGCGGGCAAATGGACTCATCCTCTCCGGCATCAAGCCCAGACTGGTTGTACCACTGGAGCGATCGGCCGGCTGCTGGCTCAATGAGCTGCCGGCTGTCCTCTGGAGTCTGCGTACTACCCCCAACAAGTCAACCAGCTTCACTCCGTTCTTCCTTGTATATGGTGACGAGGCTGTCATCCCAACTGACATCGAGTTCGACTCGCCTCGGGTCACCATGTACACGGAGGCGGAGGGCAAGGAAGCAAGAGAAGACGGCGTCGACCTACTAGAAGAAGGCCGGCTGTTAGCACTCAGCCGGTCCGCCATCTACCAGCAAGGGTTGCACCGCTACCACAACCGCAAGGTCAAGCCAAGATCCTTCCAAGAGGGCGACCTTGTGCTTTGGCTGATCCAGCGAACAGCCGGCCAGCACAAGCTCTCGGCCCCTTGGGAAGGCCCCTTCGTCATCAGCAAGGCACTAGGCAACGACTCCTACTACTTGATCGACGCGCAAAAACCAAGAGCACGCAAGAGAGATGACTCCGGCAAGGAGTCAGAGCGACCATGGAACGCGAACCTCCTGAGAAGATTTTACAGTTGAAAGCAATATGTATCATGCTGCCCTTTTGTATTTAGTACGAAACAACAGGCCCCCCGAACAGTACTTGGGGACTGCCTTCATTTATCTATGAGTGACGAGTGTCATATCCATAAATGTATTATTACATTTGATTTCTTGTCCGGCACCGGGTTCGACTAGTCGGCCCGGGGACTGGCCGCCTTAAGCTATATTAATAGTTCTACCTAAAGTCAGACAAGTAGTGTGCCGGCTCCCGAGTCCTCTCTTGTTGAAAGTCACAGCTCGAAGAACCGACTGTCCGACTAGCAAGAGACAAGGCAGAAAGGACGCCCACACGAAAATCGGCTAAGGACTAATGAACTCATATAGCGAAAAGACGGCCTCCAACCACGCTTGCCGGCTGTAGAACAGCCGGCTGGCCGGCTTCCTGAACACTTAGCTACAATCCAACAAAGCTAGAGTACTTGCCCTCCCAATTGGCCAAGCACTTCTCCAGCCACAGATTGCAGAGCAACTGTCTGACTGGGGAGGCGGCAACCAAGGGAGGGCGGCAAAGGAAACAACAGAAGGATGAAAAGCAAAGAACGAGGAAAAGCCAAACACATGCATAGTCATATGCACATATAAAGCCCCCAACAGGCCGGCAATCGACATAGTTCGAATACACCCCCAGTGGGTGGAATTGTGTAAACTTAACAGAATATTGTTCCAAAAGCGACAAGACAGGAAAACAAAAGACAGCAGACTAGACTAAAGGCGCGCTGCGGGAGCCGGGTTGGTCGGTGGAGACGGTGTCACCGGCTGAACGAGTGGCCAGCTGGCGGGTCTCGGCTTGGTCACCACCGGTGGCAGGCGACGCACCCGCGCGTGACGTGGTGCTGGAGGCGCGGTCAGGCTGAGGCTGGCCGGCCGCTCCACCATCCGGCCCGGCGTCTTCACCCTCCTCCTCCTCTTCGCCCTCGTTGCTGGAGTCGATCTCCTCCGCCGAGTCTTCACCGTCTGCCGGGTTCAGCCCGAACCACTCCTCCGGCTGGGAAACACCATTGTCATATACCTCAGGGGCGAAGGCGCTGGTGTCGGTGTAGTCGGCGATCGCCGAAGCCTGCCGGATGATAGCCGGCCGCGCCATCTCCAGCTCCGTGTCGGCCTGCTGCCGCCAGGTAGCTAGCTGATCCAGACTCAGGCCGGGATACCAGGCCTTGACGAACTCCAGCGCCCGCCTGGCGCCGGACTGAGCCGCCGAAGCCTTCCAGGCTTCAAAGCGGCCGACTGCCACCTCCAGCCAGTCGACAGTCCTACTGGGGGTGCGGGGAACCACTTCGCCGGGCCAGAGGGCGGCCAACACTTGCGCCCCGGCACACTGAAGCCGGCGGAGCAGTCGGTGAGCCGGCTGGAGATGGGCCTGGATCGCCAAGAGCTGCTCCTCCAGCGAACGGCCAGCGTTTGGTGCAATCTCGGCGCCAGCCTGCCTTCGTGCTTGGCGACGGGCCTCGATGATCTGGTTGGCGGCGGTAGAGTAGCCAGGGAAGTACTCTGTGCAAGAAAGAAAGAGAAAGAAGAGAAAACACCAAGTCAGAAAACAAGCCAAAAGCGGCAGGCGGCAAGAAAGGACGAAGAAGCAGGTGGCTTACCGTCAACCAAATCTTCGATCTGGCCATAGCCATTGATCAGCGTCTGCTTTGCTTCGGCCCAGCCAGCCACCTCTGTCTCGTACTCGGCCTGGAGGGCGGCTTCGCTGTCCTGCACCGCCTTCAGAGCCGCCTTGTGGCTCTCTTCCTGGTCGGCCAACTTCTTGGCCAGGCAGTCACGTTCCTGCACCAAGGCGGCAAACTCGGCCTCCTTGGCACGAAGGGCAGCCTGAGAACCTCCCAGCTACGCCCTCAGGCTGGCGTTGGCCGCTGCAAGGACGGTAGAGATAGAAGGAGCAATAAGAAGAGGTCGTCAAGAAAGATCCGACCCGACTGCTCAGCAGTCGGCCCGGATCTCGGGGACTACACCCAGTGGGTGCGCTGACGCGCCCCCACATGAGATAAAGGACGAAGCACTTACCCCGGCTCTCAGTTAGGTGGGCGGTTTTCTGGGTCAGCTCCCGAGCCTGGGAGTTGAAGGCTGCCGCGCGAAGAACAACAATAGCAAAGCTAGATCTACTAAGAAGTTCCAAGCCGCCTGCTCAGCAGCCGACTCGGAACTCGGGGACTACACCCAGTGGGTGCGCTGACGCGCCCCCACGGAAGAAACCAAGATCAAGAAGAAGCAAGATAAGAAGACTAACCCGGATGGCCGCCCGCGTCGCAAGGAATTCGTCGGTGTACCGCCTCAGCGCCGTCGCCTGGGCCTGGAGCCGGGTCCGGACGTCCTGCGCGGCCACGTTCATCACGGCCGTCCCTCCGCCAGGCGTCCACCCCGAGGTGGCGCTGGCCGCCTCCACATCCTGGGCCGACGAGCTGGAGCCCGCGGCCAGCTGCGGCTCCGACGCAGCCTTCTGTGGCTCTGACGCAGCGTTCCCCGTGCGCCGGCTCGGCGGCGTCCGGACCGCCAGCTCAGTCCTCGCGGCCGGCTCGCCCCCTGCCGACTGCGCAAGCGGCAGATCAGGCCGGCCGCCTTGAGCCGCCCCAGTCGGCGGGGTCGGTACCGCCGCCCTCTCCAGGATGACGACGTCGTCATCCCTCTCTAGCCCCGGCTGGTCACCGTCGGCTTCTGTCGGGGGCTCCGGGGCCCCAGGCGCCGCGACGCGCAGTGGGGTGACCAACAAGGCCCCCTCCGCCATCATCGCAGCCGCAGCCTCTGCTTGGGCCTTGGCTGCGGCGTCAGCGCGCGCCTTCGCCGCCTCCTCCTCCTGCGCCGCCTTGGCGGCGGCCGCCCTCAACGCCTCCGCCTCCCGCGCCTCCCGCTCCTCTCGCACCTCGCACGCGTTCCGCTCCGTCGCCGCCAGAAGATCGGCACGGGGGTCCACGCGGCGTGTGGTGCTCCCAGATCCTCCCGGCGACCCAACGACGGAGGCGGCAGCAGCCCGCTCAAGCGACAAGGGAGCCCTAGTTTTTTGGAAAAAGGACAAGGACTCAGGAGCTACCAGAGAAAAGAAAAAAGAGTACACAAAGGAGCATGTACTTACGCCGACATCGTCTGCGGCTGCTTCACCACCTTGCGGAAGCGGGCCGCCTTCGCGGCCGCCTCCTCCCGCCTAGTCGCCACTGCCCCGCCTCTAGGCTTCGTCGGCCGACTGCCGAACAAGCCTAGCGCGGCGCGACGCTTTTGCCCGCCGCCCCGAGCAGGCGGCGCGGCGGAGGAACCCGCGCCGTGGCCAGACGCCGGCTGGCGGCGTGGGACGACTTCAGCCTCGTCATCGTCCGGCCAGTCGTCGAAGCTGACTCCAAGCCCGGAGCCGCCTGCCTCGCCGCCGGCTTGGCCACCGCCCGCCTCGGTGGTGTCGTCCATAGCGGCCGCCCCCAAGTCGGGGTCCTCCAGATCGTGCTCCGTCCGGTCAGGGACGATCCGGCGTTCCGCGTCCGACCCGCCTGCAGGCCGAAGAAGAGGGCTCTGTCGAGACAAGCCGGCTGGTCAGAGTCGGCCAAAAGGAACTCGGCAATAAAACTTAGAGAAGGAAAAGAGAAGAAGAGGACATACCGTGGGCAGCGGATGAGCCCGGCAATATGGCTCCTTGCCGAACCGCCACTCTGCGGAGAGTTTGCAGTTCGCAAGGTAGTTCACCATATTGGCCACCTCGTCCTGCGGCATGTCTTTGGTGTACATCCGACTCAGATCGAGCTGGCCGCTCATCTGACAGATCAGACGAGGGCGGCTCTGGAGCGGGAGCACCCGGCGCGTGACGAAGGCGGCCAGCAGCTCGGGCCCCGACAAGCCCTCCGACTGGATCATCACCCGCAGTCGGGTGACCGCTGCGGCTCCAGCCGGCGTCAGCGTCACGGCCCGATAGGACCACTGGGGCCGCCTGCCCGCCGGTGGGCTGGGTACGTAAGCCGGCAGATTGACGTAGTCGCCCTGCGGGGCGACGTTCTTCACGTAGAAGTATGACTTTTGCCATAGCTTCACCGACTGGATCAGCGTGATGACGGGGAAGGGGTTGTCGGCAGCCACCCTCCGCATCGCGATGAAGGCGCCACTCTGAGCCGGCACGCCTTGCATGCGCGTGCCCAGCTTGGACTGGAAGAACTCCCCCCAGAGCTCGAGGGTAGGGAGGACGCCGAGGTAGCCTTCGCACAAGGTGACGAAGGCGGACAGCAGCACCACCGTGTTCGGGGTGAGGTGGTGCGGCTGGAGTTGGTAGAACTCAAGCCAAGAGCGGAAGAAGGCGCTCACGGGCAGGCCGATGGCGCGCAAGAAATGCGAGCGGAAGACTACCCGCTCGCCTTCCTGCGGCTCCGGCGTAATCTCCTTCGCCGGCGCGAGACGGACCTCCACCTTGTCCGCGCCGGGCATCCGCCGCGTCTTGCGGAGGAATTCGACGTCATCCTCATGGACGTTGGAGCCGTCCCAATCCCCGCCGTGCTGCATCGTGGCGTGGGGCTGGCGAGAATGAACGCGGCGGCGGAGGATCGAGTGGTGGAATAGCGCAGCGGCGAGGCGCTGTTGCAAGAAAGGGCAGGAGGAAGAAGATGGTGGAAAGAGGAGGGGCGTGCGAGAGCCTGCCGCTCCCCCTCCCCCTACTTATAGCTTCGCACGGTGAAGCCGGGGAGGCAGGGCGTGGGGTGAGACGTGGGATTAACTGCACCCACTCCCCCCATGCCTCGCGATTATTACGCCCTAAAAGCGTGCCGAAACCGTCGCGGGAAGACGTGCGGGCGGCTTCGGGCCGCAGAGAATCCACGCCTGGGCCCGGGCGCGGGCGTGGCGGGCCCCCGACCTGTGGTGACGTCCCGTCGCGCGCGTGGGCTGGCAGGCTTTTTAGCCAGGGGACGCCATGTGGTTCGCAGGCGGCAAGTGGCCGGCCCGTGGCCCGGTGCGCGCGCTGGCCAGCTCCCGCCCTCCGACTCCAAAAAATTCTCGCCGAGACGGCGCCCCCAACCAAAGTCGGCTCCTAGCTGCCGACTCGTCAAGATAGGAAGCTGATCGAGCTTCTCGACTCCCACCCAACCTCGAAGCTCAATCAGCTTCGGGGACTACTGTCGGAGTAAATGGCCACGGGTAGCCTAACCGACTGCCCATGGTTCTTCAAAAATTATCAGGCCGATCGAGCCTTCAAGCATTCGAAGCATTGGGCCGACTTCCCCTGGCCTACTACCCCAGGGGCCGACTCTCCAAAGGCGACCCGGCCCCGGTAACCGCCCCCAAGATAGTTGTGAGATGGCCGACTCCAGGAAGCCGGTGCCAAGAGGGCCGACTTCCAAGAGCCAGCCATGAAGCACGCCGCCTCCGCAAAGCCGGACAAGACCGCACCCACCAGAACTACACCCACATAACGGCGACAAGACGGGGTGTGGCCACCGTGCGGCCCACTACCCCCGAAGCCCGAGGCAGGCATGGCCACAGGACGCCGTACGGGCCGGCCATCTCCCGTTCGGCTCGGCACTGTAGCCATGCTGGCCTCAACGTCATCCACGACAGGTGCCTGTACGGCCCACGGGCGGCGGGCCCTTTAGCCAGAGAGAGGCGCGAAGGCGGCCCGGCCTCCCCCAGTCGGCCAAGGGCGTAGCCGGCCCCCAGAAGCCGGCTACCCCCCTCCCTCGAAGCATGTGCCACATTAAGGAGACAAGACGAGGTAGGGCTACAGTGAGAGCCCTCGAGGCGGCACACTGTAGCCACGCTTACCTCAACAAAGCCCTCGTCATCAGGGACGAGGCTACAGTAAGCAGCCGCCGACAAGACCCCTAGGCAGTGGGGCCGGCATATCGACCCAGAGGCCAGCAGCCGGCGGGACACACCAGTCGGCGGGCCCCAACGGCCGGCGGAGAAGCCGGCGAGCACAGACACTAACGACTGGGACCCGCGCCCAGCCGGATTACAACTGTACCCCCGGGGGGTAGGCCTATATAAACCCCCCGGGGCACCCATGCAAAGGGTTGGCTTCTTAGAGTTATACACACACCATATAGAGAGGGAAGCGAGAGCTAGCCTTGCTCTTCTTCCTCCTTGAACCCGACAACTCAAGGAGCATTTGTAGCTACTCGTTCTGATCTAGTGATCATGCGGAGACCCCGCAGAGCAGGACTAGGGGTGTTATCTCCACGGAGAGCCCCGAACCTGGGTAAGATTCACCGGCGTGCATGTCTTCGCCTCATCCTGTTTCCAGGCACCGGCGACGTCTTACTGGCACCCACCATGATAAGCCACCCGTTGGCATATGTCGCACCTACCACCAGACAAACTGTCTCGTCATAAGTGCCATTTCAACAAATTAGTAGTACAAGCTAGAAAAGAATGTGAGATGTAACCTATATCACACTCCGAAGTCAAAGGTGTCTTATGATAAGTGATTGTTGCAGGTTACAAAACAGTAGTAATTTGATGTAAGAACATGGTGTGATAGACAGATATTGTATGTTCTAGAAACAGGAACACGTGTCTTATTCAAGTATAATGTGTAAAGTAAGCAGATGGAATTCAACAAAATTAGAAGCAATACAAGCTAGACATCACACATAACATGCAACCACATATAACAGTGCCAAGTTAGAGGGAGCACCGGTGATGCTGCACTAGGGGAGACGTGCTCATCATAAACACAGCTTTGTTGAGTGTCTATGCATGTGTTGTCTTGGAAATCATCTTGGGGGTGTGGAGGAGTAGAAACTGTAGAGGCCCTCCGTTCGAAAGGAGCACCTTTATCCGCTGCCTTGCTAACTTCCTTCCGGTTTACTGATTTTGAATTGTCAAGTAAAACCGACAAGAAAAAGCAATAAAATTCTCTCTTCAGAACTCATTCATGCATGATACTGACAATCACTACTTTGATGTAAGGCAAACACTTGATACCAGGATGGAATATGTACGAAAAACAGGACGGCATGGCATGTTCACAACTATTTGTGTAAACTAAGCAGAAACCATTCCAGCAAATAAGAAGCAATGCAAGCTAGACACCACATGAAAGATGCAACCAATATGACTCTGCCAAGTTAAAAGCGTCCCATTATAAATGGAATTTCAACAAATTAAAAGCAGCGCATGCTATAAATCATATGAAAGATGCAACTAATATCGCACTGCATATACTAAAGGTGTCTCGTCATGTTGATTGATGCGGGATACAAAAAAACAATAGTTTTATGTAAGGACATGCTTAATAGACAGATGTACTATGTACTAAATACAGGAAGGCATGTCACATTAACAGGTATAATGTATAAGCTTAGCAGACTAGCACATGCAGTTTAACCAGATTGGAAGAATTACAATCTAGACACCATATGCAACATGCAACCACATATCACGCTGCCAAGTTAGAGCAAGCACCTGCGATGCTAGTGTAGGGGAAATGCTGTAATCAACTACAGAGCTACGTTCACTATCTTCATCTAGCATTTATATTTCTTGAGAATCATGTTGGGAGGCTGACGCTGCATTCTTTAAATGAGGAGTAGTCCCCTTGCCTGCCTGCCTGCCTCGTCATAAGTGATTGATGAGGGATACACAAGAACATTAGTTTGATGTAAGAACATGGTTAATAAATAGATGTACTAGTATGTACCAAAAACAGAAAGGTATGTCATATTCAAAGGTATAATGTGTAAGCTAAGCAGATGCAATTTAACCAAATTGGAAGCAATACAAGCTAGACATCCGGCTGGAGTGGTGAGCATGATCATCTAGGACCTGAGAGCCTGGTGGGAGGCGGGCTGCTTAGCCACCATCGCAGCTTTATAGTTGGCTTCCAGGTGATGCCTATCTTTGCTGGGCTTGTCACTGGCTCGGCGAGTGCCCTGACTAGCTATTTGTCTTTTGGTGCTCACGGGATGGTGGTTCATGTAAAAAATATATCTTTCCTCATCTTACCGACTTCGGCCTTTCGAATACAAGCCAGACACCATATGAACATGCAACCACATAAGACACCGTGAAGTTAAAGCAAGCACCTGGGATGGTGGTTCATTGCGAGCGAGGTCATCAACTCCAGAGCTACGTTTACCGTCTCCATTTGCTGACACTGCACCCTTTATAGCGCTGTAACGTGTCTTGCCTACCCGCAGACGAAGCTGGAGCGACTTCCCTCTTTTCTTTTTGGCTTCTCTCATGGCAGCAGAGTCTGAAATACCCTTGCATAAAAACACAATAGTGAGAGTAAGGGTGAAGTGTGTGCAGAACTAGTGCACTGTAAAAGTAGCAGATAGCAGGTGGCTGAAAAATAAATGACAGGAGACATATGGTAGCTCTACAACATTGCATGGCAAACAAAATTAGATTCTACTCCGTATGATTTTGTAATATATGAGCACAGGAAATGCAGGTACTCCTCCAGCAGACCACCACATGTGGTCATATCTAAGATAACAGTCAACTGAAAATAAATAGGTCAGTCGATTTTTTTAATGAACCGTCCGATCTATAAGGAACGGGCAAATGGCCTTCGTCTACCTCCCGCCAGTCACTGTTGACGATCTTTCTCGAACCGCCAGCGACCACCGGCCCAGAACCCTGCCTCCGCCGCCCAGCCCTCCCATCGACCTCACACCACCACCGTGCTTGGCAGCGCCCCCAGGCCACCCTCCCAGCGACCTCCAGATCGGGCGCCAGTAGCTCTAGGCCGCACACGCCCCTAAGATAAACACCAAGGCGCTACTTCCCCGGTGTAATAGGCGTACTAGCGCCTGTTACGCCGGGGAATGCTTCCGTTAATTGGGAATCAACTGGCCAGAAATTGAAATTCAGGGGGGCGACGGACCTCTAGCTTAGGTGAAATAGTATATGAGGAGAAACCTTGTGCATCGCGAGTTACTAGGAACATCTAGTATCAAGAAGAAGCAGTCAACTAGTGTCTTCTGTGGGATGAATACCATGCAAGCAGAGACGTAAGATTTGCACGAATAAGGGAAGAGGAGTACCTTTTCCGGTTGCCGGTGTGGTCACCTCCACATGTCGCGCCGATCTTGTTCTTTTTACCGGGGAAACCAATGTTCTAGAGGGTGCAGGCTTGGACGAACCCATGGCCAAATTGTTGACTGTGTTGCCGTGGCCGTATGTCGGCGGAGGGGAAGCAGATCCGAGGCGGCGAAGGACGACGTAGCAGGAATAGCTCCAGTGCGGTGGAGGGTGGCGAAGTTGGAGCCGCAGCGGTGAGGCGCAGGACGGCGTGGTTGAACTGGCTCGGGTACGGGCGGCTCGGCCTCGGCTTCAACTACTAGCCGTGGAGGGCGTTAAGGTTGAGGTTGCGGTGGACGACGACGTTGGGGTATCGGCTCCGGCGTGATGGAGGCGGCGGTTGATGGGTGGGATGGGGTGGCGGACTGAGGACGCCGGGGTTTCGCGGCTGGTGGAGAGCTAGTTTTGGCGCCCACGGAGTAAGAATGGGGAATCGGACGGGTGGGGGGAACCATGTTTCGGTCTGGGACGCGCTTGTTTTTGGATTTTTTGAACAGAAGATGGGACGCGCTTGTTTGAAATTTGGGGGAAGTACAAACTTTGCCCCCCTCTTAAATTTCAGACCTACTGCGCGTCGGGGGTAGGATGGTAATCCCAGGTGTCCCAAATAGTGGGCGGGAGCGATTTCGGCCGCGCGCATGTGTGCTTAGGCGGCCATTGTGTATGACTGTTTTTCAGATGCGGTTGCGTGGCTTCTAGATGAAGCTACAAACCTACCCTGGTTTAGACCTTTGGACGTCGGGCCGGTAGGTTTCACGGGTCGGAGTTATTAGAAAAGTAATTTCCTTGTACTACCAAACATTGGTCTCACGCGGTTTCGGGCGAGTAGAGGCTCTTTTGGCGCTTCGTTCGAAATTTTGAAACACAAGCATTCACGTTTAGAGTACTCTTGAACTATGAGGATTGACCTAAATAGACAACGTTATATTTGACCTTGTATGTTTGAAAACCTCATTAAATTATCCGCTTCTTTTTGAAATTTTGACACTTGAAAATCCTATAACTATGATTATTTTGGAATGGAGGAGCTAAATTTGAATCTATTTTGTACACTACTACATATGCTATTATGTACAAAATCAGAGCAAAGATTGGTGCCCCCATAATTTAGGTATGGTTTACAAATGCCATGATATGAAATTCAAATAATTGAATGGACTTCATGTTGAATTCGATTTTTTTAAACCACCTTAAGTTGAATTCAAATGTATGCTAGTTCATAGGTAGCTATTTATAATGTCCATTGTGTAACTTTCGTATGTATAATGTGCTTTACACACACAACATGAACTATACTCATGTTTATATTCGGTTGCTAAAGTGATGCGTTGTCTGGAGTTCAAAATACTAACTATGTGGATCAATTGTGTCGAATAATAACATAGAAGTTGTCACATCCCTAGTCTGGCATGCACTTAGGATAGCTAGATATGTGTGCATCATGTTTAAAATTCAATGATTTTGAAATGGGGACATGTGAAAGCCTCAGAAATCATTTCTGAAAAAGACCAAGATAAAAATTGCTTCAAATAGGTCCAAGAAAATGTTCATGTTTCACTATGAAAATATTGGCCAGAATTAAAATTCAAACCAATATTTTTAGGAGCTCATAAGTATTTATTTTGGGCATTTGAAGCTAATGCAATAACTATTTTCATTGGATTTATATTTGCTATATATCGAATATGTGTCCAATAATTCTGAGAAATTGTGAGGGGCTTTGGGATAATCCTTTTAGTCCCCGCAAAATTATCAGAAGAAAGCAAAATGGTTTAGTGCTTAAAACCAAATCAAAACAAATAATAGAAAACAGGAACCAAAACAAAAAAAAAGGCAGAACCTCACCTGTAGCTTACCTGGCACCCAGTTGGCCCAGCACTGTTGGAGGCCCAGCCCACCTGGCGACTTGCCAGTCGTCCTCAACCTCTGCTAGTAGGCAGAGGCGAAGGCGGGCACGGCACGCGCTGAGGCCGCCACCTCCTCCCTGCCTGCCTCACGCCCCCATGGCCTTCTCGCGACGCCCAGGAGACATGGACGAAGCCCCGCACCGATCCCCTCCTCCTCTGGTCACTCTTCCCCTTCCCCCTGCTTGATTTCGAGCTCGACCGAATGAGCTCGTCGGCGCCGCTCGCTGCCACCGCGGCCACCAGCCAGCTCTAGCCCCTTGGACGTGTTCCCGAGCTCAGTTTTCTTCCTCTACGTCGTCTGCCCCGAGACACGCGACGCCGGACGCGCTGCAACGCCAACTACGCCGTCGTCCTCGTCCTCTGCATCCGACGGCCGCCGTCGCACGATTCGCCGCCTCCAGAGCGTCCCCGAGCCTGCTGACCGCCCCCTCGAACCCGCTGTGAGCTCCTGCTCCTCCCCCCTTTCTCACCCCCTCCGTTCTCGCCCGTTAGCCGCCGCCCCCACGAAACCGAGCTCCGGCCATCGCCATGGCCAGCGAGCCCCGCGCTCCCGAGCTCCTCCGCTCGCCCCAGTAGCACCCGCCTGCTAACCATGCTCTCAGGAGCCGAACGCACGCACCAGCTCCTTCTCCCGTGCACCGCAGCGTCGCCCTCACCGACGCCGAACTCTGGCCGCCGCCTTTCTCGCCGCCGGCGCTGCTCCCGGCCACCCCGCTGCCTCCCGTCCGGTCCTTTGGATGCGGACGAGCAAGAGCTACTCCCCGGTGCCCTTAGCTCACCAAACCACCACCCGTAGCTCAAATCCGAGCCGAGCCACCGTTGTTTTGGTCGCCGCCGGCAAGGCTCCGGCGACCGATGACGTGGCACCGTCATTAGCGCCTAACTAACCCCCCTAGAGTCACTGACAGCGGGCCCCGCAGCGGGTCAAAGCCGGAGTCAACGCGGGATTAGTGTCTGTCTCACTGACCAGTGGACCCCACCGGTCAGGTTTGACCCGGACCAGCCACAGTTGACTTGCTGACGTCATCCTGACGTCAAGCTGACGCAGAAAATCATTTGCTATCTTAAAAACAATTCAGAAATTCCAGAAATTGCCCTAAACTTCTAAGATTCATAGAAATTCAACCGTAACTCCAAATGAAATAATTTATATATGAAAAATGATCAGAAAAATCCAATCTTTCCATCTGTACCATTTTCATGCATGTTTGAGCAAGTTAACTTCACTGTTTAGGATGAAACATGATTAGGACAAATTTGAAAATAGACTTGGAGTTGGAATTTGATCTAGCTTTGAATTCCACCTCAATCAAATGACTTTCTGTTGCATTAGCCCAGAGCACATCATATTGCCATGTCATGAACATGCATCATATTGTGCATTGCATTGATTGTGTTCTTCCTTGTTTGCCGGTATTTGTCCCCTCTCGGTAGACGATGTTCCGGCGTTGTGATCGTTGACACTAATGAAGACTCAATGCTATCTTCAGAAGTGCCAGGCAAGCAAAAACCCCCTTGTTCATTCCGATACAATCCCACTCTCTCGCTCCTGCTCTCTTTTGCTGCATTAGGACAACAACGATTCATCTGTTACTTGCTGCGGTGGCTGAACCCCTTTATCCTCTGCATGACCTGTCATTGCCACAGTAAATAGATGAAACCCACTAGCATGAGTAGGAGTTGTTTGAGCCCTGATGTGCCTACTCATTCATGCTTGTTTGTCATGCCTGCTATTTCTTAGAGTTGTGTCAGGTCTGATTCATCGGGAATGAATTGGAAAGTTGTGAACATGTCCTACTGTGTGAGAGCTAAGTGTGTGAACACGATTTGGTAAAGGTAGCGGTGAGAGGCCATGTAGGAGTACATGGTGGGTTGTCTCATTGAAACCGTCCTCAGGAACTGAGTTCTGTGTTTGTGATCCATGAACAGTTACTACCACACACTGGGTTCCGGTAACTCGACCCCTCTCGGCTTATTAACCGCCTCGATCTCTGTCGAGGAGTTGCAACTAGTTTCTGGTGTTTGTAGGTTGTGTTAGTAGTCTACCAAGTGGTACCCGGTACAGGTGGGCTTGGGACAGACTAGGCACCGTGGCACGGTGTACCAAGCGTAGATCCATCCGTCGAGGTGGGCTTGGGAACCCTGTTCACATCGTTTGGGGCCGTGAGCGACACCCCGGCCGGATCTCCTTGCGGATGGAACCCGAATAGGCGATAAACTTGGACTAGAGACTTGTGTGGTTAGTCAGGTCGTGGCCGACTCCCTCGCCAGGCTTCCGCTTGAAGGTTGCCGAGGTACACGACGTGTGCATGGTGGTAAGTGACGAGAGCTTGTGTGACGAAGTACACCCCTGCAGGGTTAACATCGTCTATTCGAATAGCCGTGTCCGCGGTAAAGGACTTCTGGGTCGCCTGTACAGTTCATAGACAAGTGAAAGTGGATACTCTAAAATGCGCAAGATAAGCGTGAGTGCTATGGATGGCGTTCTCGTAGGGAGATGGAGCGGATCCATAGTGGTGTATTGATATGGTGAATATGTGGACTCGTGTGCGCCACCTCAAAAGAGTTACTTGCAGTCGTAGTTCAGGATAGCCACTGAGTCAAAGCTGGCTTGCTGCAGTTAAACTCCACCAACCCCTTTGTTGACACCGATGCATATGTAGATAGTTCTGATGTAAGTCTTGCTGGGTACATTTGTACTCACGTTTGCTTATTTTATGTTTTGCAAAGAGACGACAGTCTCGCTAGTAGTTCCGTGTGGACTTCGACGTTTAGCTTGATACCTCAGCTACGATCTTGTGCCCTCGGCAGGATCTAGTAGATAGTCAGGCTTCTCAGCCTTTTTCATTTATAGTTGTCTGTACTCAGACATGTTAAGCTTCCGCATGTGTTTGACTTGTATGCTCTGAATGCTGGGTCGAGAGACCCATGTTTGTAATATCTGGCTCTTCGGAGCCTAATGAATTAATACTCTGAGTCGTAGAGTCTTGTTGTGATGCCATGTTGTATTTGCACATATCGAGCATATTGTGTGTATGATTGAAATGCTTGGTATGTGTGGGATCTGACAATCTAGTTGTCTATCCTTAGCAGCCTCTCTTATGGGGAAATGTAGTCTAGTGCCTCCTTGAGCCATAGTAGTCCGCTACAGCCCGGTTCACCGGAGTCCTGCTAGCCCAGCACTACTGCTCTGGACACTTGACTGGCCGGCATGTGTTTCATATCGTTCCTGTGTTTGTCCCTTTGGGGAAATGTCACGCGGTGACATCCGGAGTCCTGCCTAGCCTGCTACAGCCCGGGTTCCCGGAGTCCTGTTAGCCCAGTGCTACAGCCCAGATTCGCACGCTGCTGACCGACACGTTCGATGTTGATTCATGTATGCCTGTCTCCATACGTTAGTGCCGCTTTGGGTTCACGACTAGCCATGTCGGCCCGGGTTCTCTGTCATATGGATGCTAGCGACATTGTCATATACGTGAGCCAAAAGGCGCAAACGGTCCCGGGCCATGGTAAGGCGACACCCGTGGGAGTACCGTGCGTGAGGCCGCAAAGTGATATGAGGTGTTACAGGCTAGATCGGTGTGAGTTGGAATCGGGGTCCCGACAGAAATTCTCAAATTCGATAGAATCTCGATGTCTGGTGGATCAATGACCGCTCCTTAGGCGAATTGCAAATATCATGATCCCATCCTAATATTTGGATACAATTTATATCTTTAATCAATGTGTAGAGCAGTCTTTTACGTGTAGTTTCACTCTCCATCGGTGGTCTCTCACACATGCTCACACACTCTCTCCCGAGGTGTCTTTCTCGCACACATGCTCTAGATATAACCCTCCCTCCCTCTTGTAACCATTTACAACTGTTTTCACTAACCTTAATCACAAGCACTCTTCCTCTCGCAAACATACACACGCACAATCCTCATCGACCCTTTCTATATACATGGACATGCCTACGTGTCTCATGTACGCACATTATCTTTACGCCTGTCTCTCACGCATTGTCTCACACCTCTCTTCCTAATCGACGAGTACGATTCTAGCAGAGCATTCTGTAGGATGCCCCTTAAAGTTAGGTTTTATGAATAGTAATATCAGAGATAAAGGGGTTACCTTAGTCCGAGAACCTAGGGTTACAAATCCTAGCCGGCTTTGTCAGTGGACACAAAGTCCTTCACAATTCTGCTATCTTTGTCTTGTACGACTAGTCATCCATGGGTCTTCCTAAATGCGTCACGGGCCGACCAATGTGGCGCAGGACGGAACCGAACGAAGGGCCTCACCTCGACCCACCGGACCTCACGCGGTGACACACCCTCTGCCCCCACGTCTCATTATCTTCTCACACCCACACACACCAACACAAACACCACACACAGAAAATTTCTCCTGGTGCCTCTATCCCCCCTTGCATATACACACTCAAGGGAATGGGATCTCTTGGTGTGACATCATATTCGTCTCTCTCTCTCTCTAGACCACTCTCATTTCTCGTGCTATCTCTCCCACACCCCCCCGTCGGCCCCTCTATCCATGCCTCTCTCGAATACATAATACACACACATACCTCTCTAGGCCCCGCCAAATGCATCAACTACACATTCACACATGTTACATCACGTACCCCATTGATCTAAAAAGCCCTCTCTTCATGTTTATTTCGCATACAACATTCCTTTTGAATAAAGTGTGGCCAAAAAATTATTTTAGAGTTTCTACATATATACAACATTACAAAGTTATATGGAGGAGTACGAACGCTAATTTGCATTGCATGGTGCCCACAATGATATTTATTCCGCACTGTGAATTTGTACATTTTTATACTATATACAAAGTTAGTCATAATAAACAGAAACGAAGAGCATCTCTCTCTCTCCATCGCATACCCCCCTGTACGCCCCTTTCACGTATGCACACAAAACTATCTCCAGGTCCTCTAAAAGTAAGCCCCCAGAAAATTCACGCATGTTTCATCTTTCTCTCGCGATATATGCAATGACGATCATTGTATTTGAAGCGAAAGCACGATACGTACATTGGAATTCAAAATCCACTCATTACGGTCACCATTCACGTTTAGTGGTTATTATACAGTCACGGGCTCACTGTACAACTCTGTATTTGCTCATGACATGACTAGTTGACCAGTTAAACGCTCCACGTGGCACCTCTAGTGTTGCATCACATTATCTCAGTACCACCATGCCCACCTGTCGACTTGTATCTACTCTACATCTACACTCTTATAAAATACATAAAATACACTCTTATAAAAAACAGAGTTGGTGATTATGGTGTGCCTGCCATCCTGCAATATAGGTCGTCCGATTTATATCTGATGGATAGGAAAGAAACTATGGCAATTTTGCAAAAAGGTACCCACACACCTCTCCACATTTGCAAATAAGGCCTTCCCTCATTCATCCTTTTCTCTCACAAGATAAACAAGTCATACAAATGCATCTTGATGTTACGTGCAATGCACGGGCATCTTGCTAGTAAGAATGAAAACAAACGACAAAAAAATATTTGGACGGTGGTTCGAAGTCATGACCGCGGGCACAGCGGACAAGGTGGCCTTGTATTGGTATGCTGAGCCGTCTGTTTTAACACACAGGAGCTGGTGTGGTGATTATACACACACGCACGCATGCACACGAACTGCATCCACGCAACACTCACACAAACACATGCACCCACGCACGCACGCAACACTCACACGTACACACGCAGCCACGCACACATGCAACACTCACACGCACGCACGCAACACGCACACACGCACGCATGCATGCACACACCAGTACACCACACGACCAACACACACTCTCACGCTCAAGTGCTCAACCTACACGTGCATGCGCACACATTAGGCCTTGACAGACACATACACAACCAGGTGATTCCCGCGCATGGGTTGGAGCCTTGTCGCGCCTGCGTAAATTTGTGTTTATCGGACCTTTTGCCTACGCGAACTGATAGGTGGGACCCACAAGGAACGTGGTCAATTTAACTAGTCAACATGGCGCCACGTAGACTATTTGGCCCGTCAACAGAGTGCAATCCGATGCTGAACTGTGAGCAAGTGACCGTATAATCACCGCAAAACGTATATAGTGACCGTAATCAGCTTATTCTGAAGTTCGGTGACCGTATTACGCTTTTCTCTCTGTAGGCCCTCCAAAACTACATCTCTACACGTTCTCGCATGTTACATCTAACAACTATGCAATACAGCACTACTACTACACTCTAACACAATAAATCATATGTGTTTTTAGTTTTACTAGATATCATATTGTTACTTATAATTATTCAGTTTGCATACATTAAAATTGCCTTTGAAATGTATGGCCACTATCATCTACCATGCGGGAAAAATCCCGCCCTTTCCTATTTAATCGGGTTTGTATCGATGGATCGTGCGAAACAGCAAAACTATAGTACTATACAGTACTTCAAGTGGCAGTTCACTGGGCCGTCGTGTCGTCTACTCCTCCGTCGTAAGAGTGGAGCGCTTGCTTTCGTAAATCTTCTAGTTCCTTTCGCCGACATGTGGGACATCAAGCTACCGGGTCCACGTGCCATACCGAAATACAGTGCAGAGCAGCCGGGGTGAAGCACCCCAGTCATGGCGCCGGCGTAGTAATGAGCAATGAGGCGTCAAATCACAAAGCTGCACCTTTCCCGCAGTTAAGTTGGAGGGACGAAGCAACCATCACATCATTTCACTCATTGCTGAATCCGCTTCTCCCTCATCTTCTTCAACTTAACCACGTGTTGCTTCTGCCGTTGTTCTGCCTCATGTGGGACGCGGATCGGCTTGGTAAAGCACTGACACATGGGACCACATGTTAGCAAACCGCCAGGACAACGTCCTCCGAAAATAAGAAGCCTAATCCTAGACTTACAAAGGGCTACGTAGCTGCTACGTATACTTTCCATCTAATCTATATATGCCCCCCCTGATTTTCAGGTGGGGTGGGCCTAATCCTCTCCTTTAATCCAATCAAATAGTCCCACATCACATCAGTTCATAACTTTACGTAAACCATTACGTGGATGTAGCATTGCTCAAATAAGAAACCTCCCCCGCCATCCTCGCGGCAAAATCACCTCCTTTTTACTAATCTTGATTCTATAATTTTTTAGATCAATATAATTGAGATTTGTATAGATAGCACACAGGAGCAAAACCAAGTGGTACGGTTAAGGGCATCCACAATGTGTAGCCAAATGTGAAAATATCTTTTGGCCTCGTGGGAACCATTGTGGACGGTGTTGCCAAATCCAAAAAGATGGAATCGAAGCTCCCTAATTGATTGATTGAAGGAATAGAAAAATGCAATGTCTCTCCTCTTTCTCCCATGCTTGGACGCATGTAGTACAGTATAGAGCACAGAATCTACTCCCCTGTCCCTTCTATCACAAATCACAAAGCAGTGAGGCGTCAAATCACAAAAGCACGGACGAATCAACCATCATTTCACTCTTCGCTGACTCCGCTTCTCCATCGTCTTCTTCAAGAAACCATCTCACCGCACTAGTACTCCTAGTAGTACTAGTAAAGGACTTCCTGGATGCAAATAAGGCGGTTGTCTTGGCTTGCAGGCGGCACTTGCGAACGACTTACCATGGTCTCCCTCAACGGTGTTCTCCGTCGAACGCACTTCGCCAAACCACCAAAAAAAGATATCGTCGACGTCACCGCAATGGGGAAGGAAGTCAAATATAGTTACTACCTCCATTTTTTTGTACACAAGGCTAGTATATCAAAATTACAATTTGCAAAGGGCCACTAACATTAATCGAGGCAAAATTGATGGGGTTAGCAACCAAGGACATTAATATCCCCTGCATGCATGCGGAAGTGAGAAGGTTGGTTTGCATGGCGCTGCATTAATCAAGCGATGAGGAGTGAGATGGTTAGCTCTTTGGTCTTTGGAGAAAAAAATACGCATTAATTGACACGTGAAACGAGGATTTGTATCAATTAAATCCCGTGAAGGAAAACCCCGCCTTTCTTTTTTAACACTAGTACTCCTAGTACGTACGTACTTATCCTGTTTGGGTCTAGGCCTTGCATTGCCAAACTTCGCCACACATTTTTGCCAAGCTTGCCTAAAGTTTTCAAAATGAGAAGGAGGTACACTTGCACACGGCTGTCGCGGTCGCACCGCACCCTCACACGGTCGCTCCTGCACGCCGCGGTCGCACCACACTCTCACACAGTCGTTCCTGCACGCCGCAAACCCAACCAAGGGAACACACCCTCACTGACACGTGTTGTCGCATGTGAACAAACCAAACTCAGCCATCCTATCGCTCACACATAATTTTCGTTCATAGAGTATGTTTATCCAACTGCATGTTGGGGAGTATCCGTACGGCCCGTGCGGTGGTCTGTTGGGGAAGAAGAAGAGGTGAGGAAGAAGGAAAGAAGGGTTAGGAGACGTAGGATATTCATCCAACCGCCTGAAATGGTAGACTGACCCAAGTCAGGCGACTTGCATAACAAATATATGTTTTTACAAAGCAAAAGATCCATAAAAACAACAACATAAAGAAAAACTATCACTCCTCGCGGAAAGAGACAGCCTCGTCGTCTTTGGCTGCTGGCACGAACCAGCCGTCGCTGCCGATGCGTGGCTCCGCACCGTGGTTGTCCTCGGCCTCCAGCTACTCGTTGAAGCAGAGCGTGCGGGCGCTCTGCATGGACGAGAGCACAGCCCGGTTCAAGTCGAGGACGTCCGGTTCCACCTGCAGGAGGGCCTCGATGGCAGCGGCATCCGCGCGCTCCGCGTCGAGTCGAGCCTCCGCCGCCCGGTTCAAGTCCAGGACGTCCGGTTCCGCCTGCAGGAGGGCGTCGATGAGAGCGGCATCTGCGCGCTCTGCGTCGAGTCGAGTCTCTGCTGCCCGGTTCAAGTCCAGGACATCCGGTTCCGCCTGCAGGAGGGCCTCGATGGCAGTGGCATCCGCGCGCTCCGCCTCAAGTTGAGCCTCCGCCGCCCGGTTCACAGCCACGACATCCGGTTCCGCCTGCAGGAGAGCCTCGATGGCAGCGGCATGTGCGCGCTCCGCGTCGAGTTGAGCCTCTGCCTCCCGGTCCTCCTTTAGTATCGTCATTTGAACCGCTGGTCAGCCTGCACCATGGGGGACTCGAACGCCGGCACGAAGTCGATGTCCATCGTCTCATACCCATCGGGGGCCTTCTGCGCCGCGACCTCCGCCATGAACATTGGATCGACTTCCTCCTCCTCGTAGCTTGGCTCCAGAGAACTCGGGGATTGGCCCGCCGCAAAGCGAGCTTGGGAACGGAGGTCTTTGGCGCCGACCGCCGCCGCGATTTCTGCGCGGCGCTCCGGCATCAGCATCTTGTAGTAAGTGTTCTTGCGGCGCACCATGGCTTTCCGGCGAACTAGGGAACGCTTGATGCGGGCTAGGGGATCGAAAGGTGGGGGAATGGGCTGGAGATTTGGTGTGGTTTTAGGGCAGTGGCTGGCGTAGGCCGAGCAGCGAAGGTTCTGGTGTGAATAGTGGTTCCGGTGACGACCGGTCAATCGGTTTTGACTGTACATCGCTCTTGTCGCGTTCGCGTTGCAGCCTGGCACGCTGGACCCTCCACGTCGCTCACCGAATGGAACGCGCTTTGTCTTGCATTTTCGCTCGCTTGTGTGACCGCAGTTGAGAGCAAACTGATGTCACTCCCCCTCCCCCGCCTGCGTCATTTATTATACCACCACTCCCTCCGTTTTATGCGGAGTAAATAAAAACAGAGGGAGTATACTACGGATGAGGATCCCCTGACGTGGCCGAACCCATTGAGTAACTGACATGCGGGGCCTAGCAAGCATGGGGTCCGCCAGTAAGTGACCGAAAGGGAGAGTAAGGCAGGGATACCTACGTCAGAGGATCCACTTCCACTATACTACTTTGACCAAATGTTAGAGTAATAATATATGACATGCAACTTACACAAATGTTAGAGTAATAATATATGACATGCAACTTACACAAAGCATACAGGGTCTAATGCATTTTTCGAGGCTAACTTTGACCAAATGTTAAAGTAATAATATATGACATGCAACTTACACAAAGCATACGGTCAAATTCGTATGTGAAAGGACTTTCCAATGATATAATTTTCACATTATACATCTCATGTACTATTACTCTTGTCAATAGTCAAATTGGAAACCATCTCGAGTACAAATCTAGGAGTACGTACGAATCTAACAATATTGATTGGGCGTTGTTGAATGTTGATACCTTTTTGATCAAAGTAGAGATACTTTGACTACACATAAAACTTATATGTAAACTAGAAAGGATAGGGGGAGTATATTGTAAGTTCAAAAATGAAACGAACATTGAATACCCTTTATATATGATTTGCGGATGCTATGATCACCGGTTCAAAATTTTGAATCCGCCTTAGGTATCACGTGCCCCCACTCGTTCCCTCTCGATTTCATCTCGGGGTCCGGAGATCTATTGAAAGAGGACTAGGGTGGGTACATGCGAATGATACTCGGCGGAATATTCAAATGAGGCATGCGGGAGGATGGACTCGACTGGAGGGCGACATGATCGATGGACAAGAGGGTTGGAGAGGAATGAGAAATAAGCAAACGCCACATGATTATACTTGAATGGCTCAAATAAACAATAAGTTGTTCTCGCTTGGCCTACATAGTGAAAGGCCTAATGCGCAACGCGGAGCACTGACGCTCGAATATGGCCGGGAAAACAGGGAAACCGACATGTGGGGCACACCCGTCGGGACGACGTAGCGCAGACTAGTCCAATGGAGGAGCTGGCCCACGACCTCCTCGCCACCGACAACCGTTCATGTGGGTCGTTGGGGCCAACAACGGGGCGCAGCTCCAGCACTGCCTCTGGACACGGCGACCGCGGTGAGCGACACGCTCATATCGTCGCTAGACACGGTCGGTTTCAGTGTGCCGAGGGTGGCGTTAGTGCTGTGGCACGACCAACGGTATGTTTGGTTTGTGCCCAAGGTTGCCCCATCAAAGCATTGGCTAGCCAAAATTTTGGTTGAGGTATTGGTTGCCCATGATTTGGCCGACATTGGCAAGAAAAATGAAGTAGAGTTGGCTAGAGTTCATTGGCATGCCAAAGAAATGGCAACCATCCAAACAAAGACCAATCTTTGGGTCATGACCAAAATTTTGGTTGAGGTATTGGTTGCCCATGATTTGGCCGACATTGGCAAGAAAAATGAACTAGAGTTGGCTAGAGTTCATATGCATGCCAAAAAATGGCAACCATCCAAACAAAGACCAATCTTTGGGTCATGACCAAAATTTTGGTAAGGTGCACTCTGGCCACAATCCAAACACACCCCAACACCCGGCTCGTCGAGGATGCACGGGGTGCCGCGATGCGTCCGCGGATTGGTGTAGCGCGGCCAAATGCATCCTCTGGACCTGAGACCATGCCGGGCCGTCTTGCTTTTTCAATGACATCTGGGGATCACATGTGAGCAAAGGGCATCTCCAACGTTGCCACGACCGCAGCTGACTACCCTGGCACACCAAAACCCTCGTCCCTCGCGCCGTCGCGCGGTGCGTTCCCAGCCGGCGCCAGCTGCCCGCATTCATGCCGTCCGTTCGTATGTCGTTGTTAAGAGGCTCGGTGCCCGAGGAACCAACTCCGGCGACTTAATGACGCACCCGGACGCTTGGCCTCACCGGAATGCGCTACTTAAAGCGGCAACGCCCAGCTAACCTCCACACCATATAGCTCATCGTCCTCCTACCTGGCACCACATCCGCCATGACCGCAAGTGCGAACGCTCTGCGGGAGAGCTTGTCTTCGGGGATGAAGCTCGAGGTCGCCGCCCTCGCTCAAGTCGCCTCTCGCGATGCAATAGCGGCGTAGCCGGACGCGGACGCGACCGCACAAGCGGTGGCCACGCTGGCGGCCGACGACTGGAGCACCGTCAGCCACGCGTCCTACTTGCCATCGTCCAACGTCCGGCACCGCCGAGGTCGGGGACTCCTCAGAGGATGAGTAGGGCATGGGAGGCGGCAGGGCATGGTGTGCCAACTGGCCGGTCCGTATCCCGTGTTCTACTCTTCCTCGCCGGAGACCGCACCTTCACTTCACGGGTCTTGAACCCCGCCCCGTACATAGAGATCGCAGATGGAGGACGTCGGTCGCCGCCGTAGAATAGGTTTAAGGTCGGGTTTCTTTTATTTCTCTGTCCTATAAAAGTTCAAAATGTAATGAAAATCTGCCGTGTTTGCATTAATCTCGGCCGGTGTATATGAACTTTCACAATAATATACATATTGTAGGAGTACTAGCAAGATGCCCGTGCGTTGCACGGAAGATCAAGATCTTGTGGGAGAAATGGATGAACGAGGGAAAGCCTTATCTGCAAATGTGGAGAGGAGTGCGGGTAAATTGTCATAGTTTCCTTCCTATCCGTTAGATATAGATCGGACGGCCTATATTGCAGGATGACAGGCACACCATCATCACCAACTCTGCTTTTTATTGAACCGAGACAAATCTAACATGTGAAGTAAAATAAACACATAGGGTCTATACATACACAAATTATTTTAGGCACTCCAATAGTACGTCCACTACACATTCACGCATTTCACATCTTTCTACATCTACGGGAACCTACGAAAGGGTTAACGTAAATTGCCTCTCTCTCCTCCCCTGATTTTCATGGTGGTGGGCCCCTCCCTCCCCCCAATCTACAATCAACAGCTCACACGTTTCACATTATGTTAATTACGTAACTGGGATATCATAGGTGTAGCATTACTCGTCCTAAAAAACCCAACTAAGCCAACCTCCCAGCATATCGCGCGAGAAAAGAAACAGCCGCGCCGTTTTAGTCGGGATTACCGGATTACTAGTAGTAGTATCGATGGATTGTGCGAAGCAACAATTTTTTTTAGGGGGCGAAGCACCTAGTTTAAAAGGAAAAAAGGCGGTACACTCACAGCACTCGTGTCGCGGTCGCATTGCACCCCACACACGTTTGGTCCTGCACACGGCTCACGCAAACGGAACGCGCTTCGGCTTGCCTCTTCACTGACATGTGGGACTGCACTTGGAGAAACCGACCATG
>NC_057805.1:90607100-90615881 GCF_018294505.1 Triticum aestivum
TATTCCCCAAACCCCCCTCCCCCTGTCCCCTACACTCCATTCGCTCCGCCAAAGCCGCCCTCCCCGCCGCGCCGATACGTCGGCGCCGCGGTTCGGCGGTCCTCTCGCTCCCACAGTACGCTCTCGTAGACTGCCGTCCTCTATCCGCGCCGCCACCTCTGGCTACGTTCTTGTGGAGGCGCACGGCGGTCAGCGCCGCCACCGCTGGCGATGTTCGTGTGGAGACGCACGACGGTCAGCTTCTCCCACGGTACGCGCATTCTAGACTGAGGCCCCGTACATGTCAGTGTAGCGCTGAATGTTAGCTGATAGACGCTGTTAATCTCACTGTTTGCCGAAGTAGTTTACTGCCAATATGCTCTGCTTAAGAAGCTTCCTTGCCCTGTTCTTCACTCAATCTGCTTAGCTGAGATGGCATGCCAAGGCCGATTAGTTGCTAAAATATCCTACCATATATTTATTGTGACGTAGATTGCCATGGTCAAGTAGCCAATCTGTTAGGTGAAATAGCTCTACATCGTTTTATACTTGGTCTTTGTTGCTGCGATGGCCTTCGATAGTTTGATGGTTGTGTGCTTGGCCTCATTGATTGCTGAAACAGCCTGCCATAATTTGGCACTCAAATCTGTTTGCTGAATTAGCTTTACATATATTTCGTTACTTAGATCTGCTCGTCCAAATATCTTGCCATAGCTTTAGACATCGACCTAGGTATTTTTTTCTGGACTTCATAAAAAAGCATATATGTTTTTCCTGTAATATCTAGTAGAAGAACTAATTTGTATGTCTAACAGATGGACATGACTTGGATAACTTCTGCTCGAAGATTCTCCGCTGCATATGTCGAGGGGGTTGAAAACTTCATGAACTTTATCAGAGCTGAGTACGGTGGTCCAAAATCAGATGTGCTCTGCCCGTGTAGCAGTTGTATGAATTCAGTTACAAGACCCCTGTCAACTGTGCAAAATCATCTACACTTGTATGGGATGTCGGTCACATATACTAGGTGGGTTCATCATGGTGAAGCTGTGAACGTCAATGTTATTGACTACGTGGAAGCAGCAGATCACCATCTTGATCTGCCTGATGCTCAGGTGGAAGAGGAGGAGGAGGTGGTGGTGGCGGAGCCAGTGAGTTTGACCAACATTGAAACAATGCTATGAAATGATCGTGCATTCCGTGAACTTTCACCTGCAGAAGAAAAACGATGGGCCCGCATGTTGGAACAATGCAACGTTGCTGTCACCCCAGGAAATAAGCTGTCAGTATTCTCAGCTATGGTCACCTTTCTTCAGGTGAAGACATCTGAGCGGATGACCAACAAATCATTCGATGCGATGTTGGCTGCTTTCCGCAAATCTTTCCCAGATGCGTCTGACCTGCCACACACCTACAGTAAAATGAAGAATTTCCTTCGTCCAGTTGGAATTGGATATGATATGATCCATGTTTGTAAGAATAATTGTGTTCTGTTCCGGAAGGATTATGCCAACTTAAGTGAATGCCCGAAATGCAAATCATCAAGATGGAAAGATGGCGATGCTGTGAAGAGGATTCCTCATAATGTTCTGAGACATTTTCCAATTACACCAAGATTGCAGAGGTTGTTTCATGATGCTGAAACAAGAGAGGATGTACTGTGGCATTCTAGGAACCAGGAGTACAGAGATCAGAATGTAATGAGCCATCCATCTCATGGTAGTGAGTGGAAAAGCTTCAATGATAAACACAAAGAGTTTGCTGCTGACCCGAGAAACATTAGACTTGGCTTAGCTTCAGATGGATTTAACCCATTTGGCCACCAGAGCGCCACATATAGCATGTGGCCAGTGCTTGTTATCCCTTACAACATGCCTCCAAATGTCTGCACCAAAGAATCAAACTACATGATGGCCTTGCTCATCCCAGGTCCAAAAAGTCCTGGAAAGGATTTTGATTTGTTCATGGAGCCTCTTGTGGAGGAACTTCAACAGCTATGGAAGGGTGTTCTCACTCGAGACCTATATAGCAGCCCACCAGCTGATTTCTTTCTGCGTGCTGTTATAATTTGGTGCATCCATGATTATCCGACTTTGGGCACTATGTCAGGGCGAACGACACATGGTTACAATGCATGTGTTCGCTGTGACAGGAATCCGCTGTCATACGCAATACTTAGCAAGATCTGTTACATTGGACACCGTCATTTCCTTGCCAAAGACAAGCCGCATCCTAGAAAATACCGAAGACATGTGTTCAATACAAAGCATGAAAACCGTGATGCGCCAAAGAGGCTCACCGCCGATGAATTGCAAGTGGAATTAGAGAAGGCCAGGAATATTACACCAGGAAACCATCCTGGTAATGGTAGCGGGAAAAGGAAGCATGGCAGGGTAGAAGAGAGATTATTGTTTACCCGCAGGTCCACTTTGTGGGACTTGGAGTATTGGAAAGATTTGGATCTGCGGCATAATCTTGATGTGATGCACATCGAGAAAAATATATGTGACATCATTATCGGCACACTTCTTAATATTGAAGGCAAGACGAAAGATACCTTAAAATCTAGGATTGATTTGACACGCCTGGGTATCAGAAAGGATTTGCAGGTGCAAGATGAAGGTAAACCACGGGATATGGCACCAGCTGTGTACGTCTTGGACAAGGTAAAAAGAAAAGAATTCTGCGAGGTCCTGTCACGTGTGAGATTCCCACATGGATTTGCTTCCAACCCTGAAAGGAGAGTCAGTGCAGATGGAAACAAGGTACAAGGGTTGAAAACTCATGACTGCCACGTCCTACTTCAAAGGGTTTTACCTGTTATCCTTAGAGGATTGGGCCGCCCTGACTTATACAGAGCAGTTGCAGAGTTGAGACAATTCTTCAGGGAACTCTGTAGTAGGAATATCAGGATAGATGCTTTGGAGCATCTTAGAGACAAGATACCAACTATCCTATGCGACCTTGAGAAGATATATCCTCCAGCCTTCTTTGATGTGATGGTGCATTTGGCTGTTCATCTACCAGATGAGGCACTACTTAGAGGTCCAGTACAGTATGGCTGGATGTACCCTATTGAAAGGCGGCTAGGCACTTTCAAGGGCTATGATAGGAATAGAGCTAGACCCGAGGGTTCCATTGCAGAGGCCTACATTGCTACAGAAGCGTTGACATTCTGCTCAAAATACATTGAAACAGCTGATCAGCTTAGCAAAGAGGTGGGTGAAGACAATCCCGCGCTCAATGTTTTCGATTATTCTGTTCGAGTTACAGGGAAGAGTCGACAAGAGGACAAACCTAAATATTTGGACAAAATGGTTTGGTATGTGTTGAATAACTGTCCTGAGATACTACCTTATATCAAGTAAGTGCAGTACTGCAGCTTATACATCGTAATCTACTAAACTTGCAGCACATTCTTATATATTTAGATGTTTGACGCGATCACTATGTTGTGCAGCATCTACAAAGAGGAGTTACTGCCGCAAAATCCAAGAAACATTGACAAATTGGTTATGGCAGGATTTGCGAAATGGTTCAAGAACCATGTAAGCTTTTGAAGTGCACTGTCAGTTTTTTTAATATACTGAGTACATAAGATGATCAGCTTGTCTATTTTCTAACCATAGGTTAAGAAGATGCGGGAGGATGGGCAGGCATTTGATGATGCCCTTTACGCACTAGCAATGGGTCCTGATACTCGGGTAAGACATTATGAATCTTGCGTTGTTGGAGATGTGCGCTACAACACCCTTGCACGAGACGAAGGCAGGAAGACACAAAACAGTGCCATCATGAGCACGGATACGTATGACAAAGAGACAACTGAAATGTATGCTAACATAACAAACATTGTTCAGTTGCAGTATATCTCCAGTTTCGAGGATCATCGTTGTGTGGTTCTGTTGTGCTGTTGTTGGTATAACCTATTTTCCAGGATCGCAAAACCCAGAGCTGATGATTATTTCAAATCCATCAATGTCAAGGCGGCGTACCAGACCAACGAGCCTTTTATTTTGGCAAATCAAGCAACACAGATATTTTTCTTCAAAGACACATTTGCACGTAGCAATGACTGGAGAGTATTGCAAAGGTTTGAGCAGAGGAATTCGTTTAATGAAGTTGCACAACAAGATGATGCTTACACTGCTCCTGATGTACAAGATAACACAGATGTTCCTAATATCTTTGAGAACCATCACATCAATGATGCCGGCGAAAAGATTGCCTGTCGTGCTGTGGACATACAAGAGTTGATCAAGAAGAAGCCAACGTTTGATGACGTTGAGGACGAAGAAGAAGATGACACTGTGGGGAATTACAATTCAGACTGATACACATGGTGAAGATGTTGACGCTGCTGCTGCGGATGATGATTACATTGCTTTTGTCATATTTGCCTGTCAGAAGATGTTTTTTTATCTACTATGTGAAATTGTGTTTGATATGACAACTGAAACCTGATGAACATGTTGTTTAGTATTTTGCTGTGAGAACATCACTTGTTATGTATGCTGATTTGTGTTTGGTGATTGTATGACAACTAAAACATGATGACATTGTTGTTTAGTTGTACTCATATTTGGCTGTGAAACTTGAATTTGATGACATAGTTTGTTGTTGGACTGTAATTTGCTCGACGTCTTCGAATGAGAACAAAGCTGAGCCGTCAGGGCCTCTGCTATTTATTTATTTATATGAGCAAAAGGGGATACCCCCTAATTTCTGTTAATAGAAATAATTAGATGTTCACAACACTACGCCCAGCTTGCTACACAGGTTTCATTCATTACTAGTTTCAGCAAAGTGCTCATGTCGTAGCCACTGAATACATCACGAGTGCTACATACACTGCAAATAAAGAGACAATCATCCTATAGAGCACATCGATTTTGCCCATTATCTTCACAAGATCTTTCATCTCCTCATTGCTGTCAAGGCCGTTCAGCAGTTGTTGCTTGGCCATGATCACAGGAACTGCATCTTTAACCTTCTGCTCTGCATCTTCCTCTTCTGTCGTTCCTTCAGTTACTTGTCCAACACCCCAACCTGCTGGCATTGGGATTCCTCGGCTAACCAAATAATCAGCGTAGTTGCATTCCCCCACATCAGCAACTTCCCAGAAATACAAATCACACAAATCTTCCCTTTTCTGCACGAATCAAATTGGAAGATCATCAACCAAACTATTAAAAAAATCAGCAACTGAAAGCAGCAGAACAACACTTAAACATATTATTACCCCATGATTCGGGCATTTGTAGAAGACTCGGCCAGGGTTGCAGATTGTGGTTGAGACGCGACGGAAGACTCTGCGTGATTTGCAGCAGTGGCACCACACCAACGGCAGCGGGTTGCGATGAGCAATCGGTTGCGGTGCGCGTGCCGGCGGGGGTGTGATGAGACCCACAGGCGATGGTACGGGTGGCGACTTGGCGCATATCTGGTTGTTGCCTGCTGAAGAGCAGGTGGACGAGCAGCCAGCGGACATGGTTGTTGCGGCCAGAGCTTCTGATGCTAGGCAGAGTAAGTAGAGAAGAGGAGAAGCATATGTTGGATATGTCAGTTTCATTACTTGCAGCGTAGCATAGCACCATATATAGTCATAGTCTAGGTTTGGATTCGAACCAGCTATAGGAGCACGTCTTTCTTTTTTCTAAAACTCGACAACGTCTCTTTACTAGTACACTAGCTTGTTCTGTACGCCTTCCCAAGTCTTGATTTTCTTTCCCTTTTTTGCGTGGAAGGAAGGAGGACAAAATTGAGAGTTCCTAGGACTCAAACCCAAGACCTCTCGGTTGAAAACCAAGGGTGCTAGTCACTTATGTGGCGAACGTTCCCTGTGAGGAGGACGGCAGACGAACGCATTTTCCTCGTAGTTTTCTTCCTATATATAAAAAAGTATGCTACTTGGTGTCCGCTTAGTCAACAAACGACTGGGCCAACCTTGATCGTTGGATTGACATTCAACGTCTGTCGCGTTTCTTCAGTCTCTTCTTCCTTGAGCCGCCAAAGCCAAACCAGCGCCGGCGGGACCGCCTGCTCCCGCCTCCCACGGCTGGTTGTGATCTTCCCCGGCTCCTATTCGTTCCTGTCCGATGCCTCACCATCGTCCTCCGCCTTGGTTCGCTCACCGCGGCGCCGCCCTCCGGTGTTGTCAACATGGTCAACAACTGAGAGGAATAAGGAGATGACTGTACATGGTGAGGATGACAGTAGGGACCCAGCAGCGCGCGCAGTAATTTTGTTTTTTTGGGACGGAGAAGGGTATCAACTGGGTTGTGTGGGACCCGTGGCCCATCTAGCCCAGGCTTTTATTTCATATGTTTAGCACATGACCAGCCCAGTTTGTTTTTTTTCCTTTCTGAAAATGGCTAGCCAGCTATTTTGTTTTTTGCAGAATAACCAACGTAGGCCTACTTGCTTTTCTACGCCCTGCTGGGTCGGAAATATTCCAAGACGAGGAGGGATGCATTTTGCCCAGAAAATGGGCTATAAGCAAACAGAAATGGGCTATAAGTAATAATAAATGGGTTCCAAAATACTGTTTTCTTTCGGATTTTGATATTTTAAATTTAATTTTTTTGTTAGGGTAAAATTTCATTGAATTTAAATTAAGGTATATTTAGATTTAAAATTAATTTGAATCTGGCTAGATATTTTGGGCTATATGCTGTTTGGGACAGATTTGGAGGCTGACTTGTGGGTCTACTAGGTTGATGTGTACTTTGGCTTTGTCAACTTAGTCCACAAACGATTCTAGCAGCAGTGACCGTTGGATGTTAATCCAACGGCCGTGCTGCTTCTTCAATATCTGATCTTCTTGCTCCTGCCGCCCAAACCAGCTCCGGTGGGACTGCCTGCTCCCGCCTCCCGTGGCCGGTATGTACTGCCGCACACGCCGCACCGCCCCACCCTACTTCATTGCTGGCCAGGCCATTCCTCCACTCACCCACACCTCCTGTTATTTTCCGGCGATGGCAGCCGGACCAGTAAACCCTCGTACTCCCCACCGCGTGGGCAACCATTGTCGAGTCTTCCTCGGCTCCGTGTCGTTCCCTTCCTAGGCCTCGCCGTCATCCACCGCCATGGTGCTCTCGGCGCGGCCTGGTCAACGTGGTCAACGAACGACATCCATCGGCCGTGGACTGTACGCGCAAAATAATGATTCCTCCACCTGACAGTTGGGACCCACCGGAAGGGCCTCTGTATTTCGCGAAAAAAAAAGTTTCCCCCGCTGACATGTCGGACCCACCAACTATATCTTCGCACGCAAGGAAGTGCCTCCTTATTACGCACAAAAAATGAATACCCCCTGCTAGCTGGGACCCACCATAGTGGGAGGATGACTTGTGGGCCAACTAAGTTGATGGGGACGGAGGGCTTTGTCAACTTAGTCAATATGAACGATTCTAGCTCCAGTGACCGTACGATGTCCATCCAACGGCCGTAGTGCTTCTTCAACCTCTGGTCTTCTTGCTCCAGCCGCCCAAAGCAGCGCTGGTCGTGCCGCATGCTCCTGCCTCCCGTGGCAGGTTGTGCTGCCGCGGAGGCCTCACCGCCCCTACTATTCCCACCGCTAGCCAGGCCCTGCGGCGACGGTAGCCTCACACCGCAGCCGAACCAGTGAACCCTCGTACTCCTCTTTGCGCGGGTTTCCACTGCCGCGTCTTCCCTGGCTCCGCGTCGTCCCCTTCCTAGGCCTCGCCATCGTCCACCGCCGTGGTGCTCTCGGCGCGGCCTGGTCAACGTGGTCAAGGAACGACTTCCATCGGACGTGGACTGTGCGTGGAGAGGCTGACAGCTGGGTCCACAGCCGCAACAAGGAAGTGCCTCCTTATTACGCGGAAAATAATGATTCCTCCACCTGACAGCTGGGACCCACTGGACGGGCCACTGTATTTCGCAGAAAAAACATTTCCCCCTGACTGCTGGGACCCACCAGCTTCATCTTCGCATGCAAGGAAGTGCGTCCGGGCAAAAAAAGCGATTCGCCCCCCTGACTACTGGGACCCACTAGCTACACCTTCGCACGCAAGGAAGTGCGTCCGGGCAAAAAAAAACGATTCGCCCCCCTGACTGCTGGGACCCACCGGCTACATCTTCACACGCAAGGAAGTGCGTCCGGGCAAAAAAAACGATTCGCCCCCCTGACTGCTGGGACCCACCAGCTACATCTTCACAGGCAAGGAAGTGCCTGACAGTCGGGAACCACCTGGTCGAAGCGTACGTAGCGTTGTCATTCTGGTCGCGAACGTGTACGTACATCATGGTCGATGTAGAGGCGCGCACGTGTCGTAGTAGAGGCGCGCACGTAGCATGTACACGTACGTACAGCGGCCAGGGTGCAAGAAAGAAAATACGGCCACGTATGTGTACATACGGGCAGGGTCTCGAACGCCTACTCGCGCATACGTACGGCCAGGGCTCGTGTACATGGCTGGGTCAGAACGGAGAAACAACATCGTTGTCGTGTTCATGCGGAGGCAACGGAATGCGTCATGTTCATGGGGAGGCAACGGAAAGCGTCATGTTCATGGGGAGGCAACGGAATGCGTCGTGTTCATCGGGAGGCAACGGAACACGTGGGAGCCAACCGGCTGGGTCGGAACGGAATGTGTGGTCGTGTTCATCGGGAGGGCTTGGACGGAACAGGCGATGGAAACGAGGCCTGGCGTACCGCAAAACGGAGGAAACGGACCTCCTACGTTCGGAACGGGGTCCTGTTGATCGGGAGTGTGTGGCGTACCACAAAACGGAGGAAACGGACCTCCTATGGTCGAAACGGGGGTCCTGTTGATC
>NC_057805.1:90616638-90623521 GCF_018294505.1 Triticum aestivum
CTGTTCATCCAATCAATCGGCTTAAGTTAGTAGCAGTAGCGAAGGAATCGCTCGATCGGGTTCAGTTAACAGCCATCGATCGATCGCTCGGGTTCAGTAACACGTAGCCTGTAGTGCAATCGCTCGGGTTCAGTTAGAGCCCAACGCCTCGCTCGGGTTCAGTTAGAGCCAACGCCTCGCACACACGCGCGTACGTGTACGAGAGAAACGCGCATCGCTCGGCCCCCGACCTCCCACCATAACCGGGAACTCCCCGAAATTTTCCTCCCCCTCGCTTCTACCATGATTTTTTCCGTCATGGACGGCCGAAAGAATGTCATGCAACTGCGTCTCCGGCCCGCGCAGGACAAAAAGCCCATTTTCTGTCATGATTTTTTGTCATAGAAGTAGGAGCCCACCACATCTATGATGATACCGGGTTTTGTCACAATTATCGTCATAGAAGTGTCATATGTATGACAGAAAAAAAATTCGTTCGGCCCAAAATGTCACGGATGTGTCTTTTTTTGTAGTGCCAGGCCTCGTTTCCATCGCCTGTTCTGTCCAAGCCGGTTGGCTCCCGATGAACAGCACGCGTTCCATTGCCTCCCGATGAGCATGACGCATTCCGTTGCCTCCCCATGAACACGATGACGACGCAGTTTCTCCGTTCCGACCCAGCCACAACCATGTACATGAGCCTGGCCGTACGTATGCTCGAGTAGGCATTCGAGACCCCGCCCGTATGTACGTACGTGGCTGTATTTTCTTTCTTGCACCCTGGCCGCTGTACGTACGTGTACATGCTACATGCGCGCCTCTACTACCGCACGTGTGCGCCTCTACTACGACACGTGCGCGCCTCTACATCGACCAGTATGTACGTACACGTTCGCGACCAGAATGACAACACTACGTACGCTTCGACCAGGTGGGTCCCAACTGTCAGGCACTTCCTTGCCTGCGAAGATGTAGCTGGTGGGTCCCAGCAGTCAGGGGGGCGAATCAATTTTTGTTTTTCCTGTAATATGGACGCACTTCCGTGCGTGCGAAGATGTAGCTGGTTGGTCCTAGCAGTCAGGGGGGAAACATTTTTTTTCGCGAAATATGGTGGCCCTTACGGTGGGTCCCTGCTGTGAGGTGGAGGAATAATTATTTTGCGCGTAATACGAAGGCACTTCCTTGCTGCGGCGGTGGACCCAGCTGTCAGCCTCTCCACGTACAGTACTCTTCCGACAGAAGTCGTTCGTTGACCACATTGACCACGCCGCACCGAGAGCACCAGGGTGGTGGACGACGGCGAGGCCTAGGAAGGGGACGACGCGGAGCCGGGGAAGACGCGACAGTGGATGCCCACGCGGAGGGGAGTGCGTGGGTTGACTGGTTCGGCTGGGGGTGAGGCTGCCATCGACAGAGAATAATAGGAGGTGTGGGTGAGTATAGAGGGATGGCATGGCCAGCGGTGGCAGCACTGCCGGACACGGGAGGCAGGAGCAGGCGGCATGGCAGACGCTTGTTTGGGCGGCTGGAGCAAGGAGACCAGAGGTTGAAAAAGCACTATGACCATTGGATGGACATCGTACGGTCACTGGAGCTAGAATCGGTCATATTGACTAAGTTGACAAAGCCCTCCGTCCCCGTGATCTTAGTAGGCCCACAAGTTAGCCTCCCACTATGGTGGGTCCCAGCTAGCAGGGGGTATTCATTTTTGTGTGTGCGTAATAACGAGGCACTTCCTTGCGTGCGAAGATATAGCTGATGGGTCCGACCTGTCAGTGGGGGAATGTTTTTTCGCTAAATACACATGCCCTTCTGGTGGGTCCCAGCTGTCAGGTGGAGGAATCATTATTTTGCACGTAATAAGGAGGCATTTCCTTGCGTGCGGCCGTGGACCCAATTGTCAGCCTCTCCACGTACAGTCCACTTCCGATGCATGTCGTTCATTGACCACGTTGACCACGCCTCGCCGAGAGCACCACGGCGGTGGACGATGGCGAGGCCTAGGAAGGGAATGACACGGAGCCAGGGAAAACTTGGCAGTTGTTTCCCACGCGCAGGGGAGTGCGAGGGTTTACTGGTTCATCTGCCGTCACCAGAGAATAACAGCAGGTGTGGGTGAGTAGAGAGATGGCTAGGCCAGCGATGGGTGAACGATGGGGCGGTGAGGCCTGCGCGGCAGCATAGCCAGCCGCGGGAGGAGGGAGCAGGCAGTCCCGCCGGCGCTTGTTTGAGCGGCTGGAGCAGGAAGAGCAGAGATTGAAGAAGCACGACGGCCGTTGGATGGACATCCAACAGTCACTGCACTCGTGTGTTGACTAAGTTGACACGACATTGCATGTGCGTCAACCTTATTTTTTAGGAAAGCATACGCGTCAACCTGTAGTAGGCGCACAAGTCAGCCTCAAATATGTGGAAAATAGCATACAACCCATCTGCCATTATTTCTAATAATTTACAACCCATTTGCCAATTCTTAAGAATTTTTTTGGAGCCCGTCTTCTTTTTGTTAGCATCACACCCCATATTGTGGCCACGGTTAAAAATTATACGAAATTTTGCATATTTCGGTGCGGTCAACTGTTTTTAATCCCGAAATACCGAGTCACATTCAAACTATTTTGAAAAATATTTTATATAAATATAAAATCCAAATAATAGTTCAGGCATAAAAATCAATGGAATTTAAAATCTTGTAATTAAAAAAATGAAACTAATTCCCGGTTTGATTTTTTTAAATGTACAGCCCATTTCTGGGCAAACCGAATGAAACTCTCTCCTCGTCTTGAAAGATTTGCAGCCCAGCAGGGCTGATAAAGCAAGTAGGCCTTGTTTGGGTATTTCTTTTATAAAAATAGAACCGGGCTAGCCATTTTCAGCAAGAAAAAAACACAACTGGGCTCATGATGTGGTAAACATAAATAAAACCCTGGCTAGATGGGCCACAGCCCCTGCACAGCCCCGTTGTTACCCTGATCTGTCGCTAAAACTAGTATAAATAACAACTGTTTGTTCCTCAAAAAAAGTAAATAACAACTGCGCGACCTGCTGGGTCCCTGGTGTCAGGCGCTCGTTGTGTAATTCTCTCGTTTATTGACTACATTGACAATGGCGTGAGCCCCAAATGTCCAACCATTAGGCGGAACCATTTTTGGGGCTTGTAATAACGAAGCACTTGCTTGCGTACTGCCATGACGCTGGTGGGTCCCTACTGTCATACTCTCCATGTACAGTCATATCCTTGTTCCTCTCGGTTGTTGACGACGTTGACAATGCAAGAGGGCGGCACACCGCACACGGCGAGCGAACCAAGGCCGAGGACAACGGCGAGGCCTCGGACGGAACGAACAGGAGCCGTGGAAGATGCGACAGTCCAGTCGCAGGCAGAGGGGAGTATGAGGGTTGACTGGTTCGAGTGCGGGTGTGTGTTGGGGCTAACGTCGCCGGAGAATAACAGGATGTGTGGGGGAATAGAGGGAGGGACTGGCCAACGTTGGAGGGTACGAGAGGGCGGCGGAGGCGCAACCAGCCATGGGAGGCGGGAGCAGGCGGAGCCGACGGGGTGGTTTGGTTTGGGCGGCTGGAGGAAGAAGACCAGAGATAGAAGATACACAACAGATGTTGGATGTCAATCCAACGGCTGGTAGGCAGAAACGTTTGTTGACTAGCTAGTAAGTCAACACCACCTTGGATAGGCTATTTCCTCGCGGGTCCCAAATGTCAGAATCCAAATCTGTCACGGTCATGCAGCCTTTCCTATGAAAATTTACAGCCCATTTGGTGTGCTAGTTCGAAATAAGTTTGTGGGTGCTGGTGGGGGCTAATCACTTGGCTTCTGTAATGCACAGTGAGCTCTAGCATCCGGCGAGAGTGATGTTATTTCCCTTGGTTGGGATTTGTTACAATATTTCACTCTAAATTAAACGAATGGCAAGCCATTTGCCTTGTTTCAAAGAAAATATGACAGTCACATCCGAGTTGAGAAGGGCAAGAACATCTAACTCTAGTTTACAAATTGTACAAAAGCACAAGGGTTAATTGTTCCTCAGGTTTAGACAAAACCCAGGTTGAAAAGGGCAACAACATCTAACTCCAGCACTGTTTTCGCCAGTCATAGTCAAATGGATCGGTCAGGTCTATAGAATGAACATCCTGGGTCGTAAAATTTACTAGATTATGACCACAATATGTTGTAAATAGAAGCCCGACATGTTCAGAAGCTCTTTTGCCCACCTAAAACTCCTTTTTTTTGCTCTTCGACATACCCATCCGTCAAAACCATGCTGCTGATAAACTTTAAGGCTGATGGACAATAGTAACCTCACATTCAGTAGGAAGAATGTGACAAATCTAGTGTTTGCATGGTTGGCTACATATCGTTCTAGCGTTATTGTCTTCAAACGAATGTCATGAGAAGTGAGAAAATCCCGGTGCTTACGAATCCACCGATTGGTTATAACTTTCTTACCCTGTCCTGTTGCCTAAATAGACATGAAGATTGAAAACAGTTAAGGTCTAAAAAAAGAGTGTGGAAATAGCAACAGCTGAACGGTTAATTCTAGTACACTATATGCGGGCTTCCAATGTGCGTGAAATTATCACCTTTATATACAACTTCTCCAGACAGGGAAAGCATTGCAGCAACCCAATAATCTTGTTCAGATCAAAACTATTCATTTGGATATATAAGATCTTGATAGAATCCAGCACCAGTGATATGCTATCCATGGAGAAACTCTTCATTGAGCATAGAACATAATATTAGTACAAAATGTGTACTCCGAGATGATATATAACTTATGCGCAGAAATTTAAAATGCAGCTTATGGTTACAAGTGTAGATGATAATATAAAGTACCTGAAGAACTGTGGAGGCAAACACCATCTTGAAATGAGCACAAAGATCATGTATTACACCCAAGGTCTCCAGTTTAGGCGCAGAGAGGACAGATATTTGCGACGGTGAATAACTGGAATCAAGGATCAACCTTTGAAGTGAAGGAGCATCTTGGATGATGAGCTGCCTTCCGTCAAAAGAAATTCCAATTCTTACAAGGTTAGGCGACTTTATTTGGAGACAACCGATTCTGATTGTGAAAACAAGCACCAAGCACTCCACGGCAGGGCAACTGGAGTGGATGATGCTATGCAATGAGGCCTTCGATATACGAACCCGCACAAGTGAAAGTTTCTTGAGAAATGGGAGTCGAAGGTTTAGTACCAGATTGTCTGGTAGGTAGGACAGCACAAAGGTGGCTGTGTGGAGAGAGGAGGAAAACCGCGAGATGGACATCGGTGCTGAGGGCACAGGTAGATGGTGTTCGGTATCTGGTAGGTGATTTCCAGGGGAATAGTAGAACTCAAGCAGCTGTAGTTCTGTGAATTCAGGGGATTTCAACCAGGCATCCATCATGCAGGGCATGGTATGCTTGCTCAGGTAGCATGACGGGATGCAGAGGCTTTGAACGGAGCCCTGGTGGGAGGAGATGATGGCTCTGGGGATTTCAAAATCATTGAAGAGATATAGCTGACGACAGTCGAGATTAAGGGGCACGACGCGCCATAGAGGGCGCCACCGAATTGAGAGGACTTGGGTGGGGCAGCAATCCTTGGTGGGGAGAAGCGAGATGATCTCCCCAAGGACGGCGTCTGGGAGATCGCTGATGCGGTCCACCCGAGATTCTACGGGTTCCTAGGATTCGGTGGGGGCAGGGTCGCCGCTTCT
Organism: Triticum aestivum; assembly: GCF_018294505.1. Taxonomy (NCBI): domain Eukaryota; kingdom Viridiplantae; phylum Streptophyta; class Magnoliopsida; order Poales; family Poaceae; genus Triticum; species Triticum aestivum. Next base: position 90,622,340 of record NC_057805.1, read on the forward strand.
CCCCGCGCTGCCGGGTGCAGGATCTACAACATGCGTCACCGCTGGCGGGAGCCTCATCTTCTTGGCGCTGGGGTCAGCCGACTCCATTTTCCTCGAGGGCGTCACGTCGCGCTCATGGATTTGTGCAGAGTAACGAATGAAGAGCCTAGTTGTAGTGTGAGTGAAGAAGAAGGGGAGCTGAGGTTTTTCTGTAGTAGTGAGGAAGAAGGGGAGCTGGGGTTTTCTGTAGGAGTGAGGTGAGGAATTTGGGGGTACGAGTGGAGCGAGCTGACGTGAGGTGGGTGGGAGTGAGGAGGAAGAAGAGCACCCAGGTTTTTTGGGGGGCGGTGTGCTGGGTGTGGGTAGCGCCTCTCATTAAGTAAATATATGGGCTTTTGAATTGATTTTATTATTTTCGAGGGTGGATGGGCTGTTTTGTCTTGGGCCCAGAGAAACAATTACTACTAGTACAGTGGAGACACTCTACAGCTACTAGAAAAACAATTACTACTAGTACAGTGGATACACTATCGCTTCTGGCTCCTCCTAGGTCATCGAAACGTCTCCCTCTACTGAATGCCATTTTACTTTTGTTCACCGACATGCAGGCCATGCCGCGCGCGGGCCCAAATACCATCCACCAAATTAGAAGGCAGTATGCAGGCGGAGAGTCACCCCGGTTGTAGTGCGGCAGTAATGAGCCGTCGTATCACAAAACCCCACCTCCCCGCAGTCTAAGTTTGACGGACGAAGCAACCATCATTTCACTCTTCTCCGAATCCCCTTCTCCCTCACCATCTTCAAGAAAGCCAACACTTGCATCTACCACTGTTCTTCTCTCCCAACGAACGGAAGGTAAGAATATCCGTGATATTGATATATTTTCGTTCAGAGAAAAAAAAGAACTTTTACAAAGCAGTAACCGATCCTCACTCTCTTTTTTGTTTCATTGTCATTGCGATTGTGTTTTCCTTCCAGTGGTCTCCTAGTATTCATCAGTTTCATGATGGACCAAGGAGAACCAAGCAAAGATCCACCGATATTGGAGCAGACGCGGGAGGCTGATCCCCACGAGACAAAGAGCTCCAAGAAGATGGAGGCAGCCTCCGAGCCAACCCCAGATATGCCCACGGCCACTACTGAGATGGTCAGCGCCCCGTTTGAGGTTACATCCCCCTAGGCACTGCAGGAGCAGTTTCCCCC
>NC_057805.1:90623753-90626292 GCF_018294505.1 Triticum aestivum
CAAGGTGATTTTCTTCTTTGCCGATCTCGATTGTGGTTTTTCATCTAAGTATGTGGTGATGAATAATGCAAAATTTTATTAGCTTCGATGCCATGCTATACATAGTGGTTTAAATAACTGGTGTTTCTTATACTGGAAAGTAATTCAGAATTTGTTTCTGTTTCAATTAGAGCCTTGATGCAGACAAGGATTGTGTGGTTGTACATGTCACTCGCTATGAGGCGGATGACCTGAATATACGCACTGGGAAAACAGAGTTCTTAGGCTATTGGATCCTGGAAGCCATTTTCGCTTATACTGATGTCGAGTTGTATTACAGCCTCACTGTTGTCAGGCGTGTTGTCCAGGGTGTACTGAAGCACAAGAAGTTCAAAGCTACTCCTTCGTTTGTGAGGCATACTGTTCTTGTGAAGCTTATGCAGGAAGATGACGTGGCATGCCTCCACAAACAAGTTTATGAGTGGCAAGGCCACAAGGTTATCTTCATGAAGGTTCACAGGATTGAGCTGCTGCCGGACGTCCTCGATGATGTTCATGGCAAGGTCCGTCTTGTGTCCAGCCCAAGTTAGATCAAGGCATGAAATAGTTGCCCCAGCTAGTGTTTAATACTAGTTTGGATTGTGTCTACTTATCTGAACCTTGCCTATTATCAAGCACTCTGGGGCTAGTACTCTGTTTGAATCCGTCTATGGGAACTGCTGGTACTTTTGTGTGCCCGTGAATCATGTGAGAACCATCGTAATTGTTGCCAAAATAGATGTGTCTTCTGTAGTTTTTTCATGAATATGGCATGGTAAGACATAAGTTGTCACGGTTTATCATACGAGCAGTGTGTGTTTGATGACATAGAGTACTCGTTCGAGAAATGTGTGCCGACTTATACATAAGTACTTTTAAACACTGTTGGTGATACCCCACTTCTATGCAGTTGTGCAAAACATGGCACATTGGCTTAGCTCGCTTCAACACTAGGCTATCGACCAGCTAACAATCAATAATCTCCTGTCTGACATATAAGCAACTATGTATCTTGTTACAGTGGTTCATGCAGTTAACTGAGGCCACAATGTGAATTCCAAACGTTCACACGCTCCAGCGTTCATGTGGAACACTCACATTAAATTCGGCTTCATAAAAAACTTGAAAAGCATAAGTTAAGCAATTTTATACATCTCAATGATTCATAGAACATAACAAACATATACTAATTCACAGCAAAAGACAAAGTTGTGAGAAGGTTTACAAATCAGGAAAAAACAAGCAAGGTTCTCTGAGCAAAGGGCCTCCCGGTAGGCTTAAAATTCCTGGAGTTCACTCTCGTTTTTTCTTGTTGCCACCATACAGGGTTAGGTTCTCTCATTCCAGAATAACCAATTATAATTGTGTTCTCAGCTGGAATGCTGAACTGAACCATGTAGTGTACTGACCAGCTGAAAGTCTTGTGCATTCCACTAAATTTAAGCGCCGCTATTTGCAGAAATTAGCATACCACAATGCCTCTTGTCCGCGCACCTGTCCCAAAAACCTCCGTGCAGTCGTGCCAGCTAGTCCTCGGTCCATGGATGAACTGGAAGAAAGTGCATTCCGAACTAGGATGCAGTTATTTTTGCTCATCCCTGCACTGCAATCAGGAAGTAAAACGTACAAATCAGCTTCTTTTAGATTGCGTTGGTCATTCTACCTAGTTAGAACCAATGTAGGAATACCTGGAACACTGGTGGTTAGAGGACGGCAGCTAGGAATAGCCATCTCATTTTGTGCAGTTGTACTAAAACTGAGGTGTGTACTTTTGATTGCGCAGATAGAAACGATATGGAGACAGACATCCCTGTTTGCGCAAATACGAAATACGGTTATTTAAACAGTGATAGATATTTGCAGTGGCGTATGATTAACACCAGCATCTATTGTGTTATAATTGGCACTAGATTGACAGTATGAAAGTGCCCTTAAGTAAGTAGCATCACATCACATCAACACTGCCACTAGATTAACATGCATAACAATAGCTTTAGTATTACTGTCATGAGAGTAGCACATGGTCAGTAAATGTGCAATCAAATTTGTCCAGTCCCACTGGCATGAAGCAATGTTAGCGGTGTGAGATTTAAGTGTAACTGCAAAAACACAATTCATGGGAAATAAAGCAAGACGAAAGCACTTCATAAAATGGTGGTGGCATTGCTTCAATTTATCGATGGCACTAGACCATTACACTACTGGAATCAGCTGATTTGCCATCTGCCAGCTCTTTGCCGTCTGCTAGCTGACGGCAAAGAAGCTCTTTGCCATCAGCTACCCAAAAGCAGACGGCAAAGAAAAGGCAGACGGCAAAGAAGCTCTTTGCCATCTGCCAGCTCTTTGCCGTCTGCCAGCAGACGGCAAAGAATCTTTGCCGTCCGCTAGCAGACGGCAAAGAGTGTGGTGGCCCCCACCCCCCGCTCGTTTGAAAAAATCTTAACGGCCCACCTCTTTGCCGTCCGCTAGCAGACGACAAAGAGGCAAAAAGGCGGACGGCAAAGGCTGGCGGACGGCAAAG